>NW_015114150.1:94754-174232 GCF_001443285.1 Poecilia latipinna
AAAAAAAAAGTCACATAAAAGTTATCTGCGGTGAGGGGGGGGGGGGAAGGGGAAACGACAGCAGCTAAAGCTCTTCACAGCTCATATCTGTTCTCTCACTGAGGACCTTGTACTTTGCTCCAAATGAAACGCATCAGAAGCGGCTCAGTAGATGCTGTCCTGCCTCTGCTGACCCACGACCGGAGCGGACTGATGGCTCCACGGCGTCCCCACGCTGCTTTATCACGGTGAACTGCAGACGCTGGGCTCGTAAGCTCGCAGAGGCGGGGAGGAGGCGCTTCTGGCGGAAATTTACATATGTTGTTGTTAGTTGGCTTGTCCGCAGTTTGTGTCCATGCCAATGATGTCCCTAAACCAGGCTGCTCGCCCTGTTCCTCCCGGATGATGCAAGCCCCGACAGTTCCTGCACTACAGCACGTAAAAACTGACGCAGAGAGGCTCCGGAACAACCCGGAAGCACGAACTCAAGCGCGGAAACAAACTCAAAACAGACCCCTTGTGCTGTTCATACACGGTGATAAACACGTTTCAAGCTCGGTTTTTAGCTCTCTCTTTTTTTTTTTTGTCAAAACATCACACTTTCGGTCTTTTAAGTCGTAAAATGTGCGTAAATCCAACGCGTCTTCTTTTATTATTATTTCTAGTCACTCGAAAATAACTTCTTAAACCTACATAATGGAGACCTGGGATGACTGTGTCACTTTTTGCTTCAGCTCATTTAACTCCTTCTTTCTTGGGAATAAAGTTCTCAAACCAACACACGTTTTTACCTGAAATGGCTCTAATAGGAAGCCCTGTAAGTGTACTTTGTTGCAACTTGTAACAAATGCAGTGAGTTGAAACAATGAGACAAAATAGCAGCTACATTTTAGATTCCATTTTACAAGTGTATCTGAGAAGTAGAACTATGTCTGTCACTCTTTATGATGGACAGAAATTCAAACACCACTCCTGTTGACTTTATAGTTCTCGCTGCATATTCTCTGTAAAGCAACAAACAGACACGTGGAGTCAATTTCTGACATTTCTAGACTAAAATCAAGCTATTGGTGACGTACTCTTGATGTATTAGGGTTTGAAGTTGATCACAAATTGTTGGTTTCTGTTCCTCGGGTTCTCAAGAAAATTAAGATCTGGCAGGTTTTCTTGTCACAGATCGAAAATTCAACTCAGTTTACTTGTGTACCAGCTTATAATAAATGTGGTGTGATGGTACTGTACAGTACAGATGATGACTTCAAATGTATTCAGTTAATACCCGTTTAAATAAAGCATACAGTACAATCATATGGGGAAAACATAGTTAAATACATAATAAACTAATCAAAATGATAACGCAAAACAGACACATTAACATATAATGCCAGTTGGTAGATGGTTATCTTTCTGAGCCAAATGTGTGGAGTCATTGATTTTGCAGTAATCTTTCCTATGGCAGGAGTTGCTAGTTGTTAGAGTCGTTAGAAATTATTGCAATAATTCTCAATGTTTCACTTGTGACAAGGTGTTCTATTAATGCTGAAAAGATCGTCGACGTTTTGTGGCCGGATTGTTGGAAGAAGTTACTCTGACAGGACCTTTATCTTTATTCAAGACTGTGTCCTTGAGCAGGATTGGATCTGAATCAACCCCACACATGTATCGCATCACAATGCTTTACTGTAAAGTTGTCCTTTCTGTGTCAGGTAAACATGTTTTCTATGTGACCTAAGCAACAGGAAGGATTAAATAACAGCAGAAATATTTTCTTGTACATTATTTTCCATCCAGCAGAATTTTAGTCTCTTTTGGGGGGTTTTGGGTTAAAGTTGCCTGTCTTGTTACAAACCCATTGTTGGAAAATCATACTTGACCATACTTTTTGCAAGACTGATGAGTGATTGCTTTTAATATAAGAGAAGCCATGTTAAAAGTAATTGCAAAAGCATCTACTTCTCTTTTTCCAGCTACCTATATAGTTTATAAGACAAACCAAAACAACTACGTACTTTGGCAAAAATTCGGAAACTTACATGTTCTCCTGACATGTAAGAGATGCTGCTTTTCACTTTCTTGTTTATGCAAATGTGTTTAGTAGACCAGCTCAGAGATAGTCTCAAAGTCTAGTATTCTGGGCCTCTCTGTGTTCTGACTAAAGCAGCAATCTAAAATGTTTCCAGCTGTGAGAACACAACACCAGCAGATCCCACAAAATGTAGCTGCAGGAAAGTCCAGACCTAATTTTTTCTACATATTGCCAGCACATTGTCCGATGTTCATGTGTGGAAACAGTTGTTGAAACTATAATTACAGAGCCGCAGCTGATTTGAGACAAACGCTAAAGGAGGTTTAGCACAACAATATTTCAGAGCACAAACAGTCTATGGCGAGCTAACACACAGAAACCCTGCGCTACCAGACATGCAATGACGCTTAACTTGCGGAATACATTGTCTGGCACCACTTCTGTAGACAAAGTCTACAGAAGTGGTGTTCTACCAAAACAGCTTAAAGGCCAGGGAGAAAATAAACCTTTGCTGTATTTGAAATTTGAATGGCAGATTGAATGGATGATTTAGATAAGGGAGAGTTTTACAAGTAGATAAGCTTTAACAACGTAGCAGTGATGGGTCCATTTGCGGTGCCTTGCAAAAGTATTTATATCTCCTGAACTTTTTCTGACTTTTTCTGTTTGTTGTGGTACAACCATAAACTTTGGTGTGTTTTAACTGAAAGATGAACGCAAAGTGGTAGAAAAATGTGAAGATGAAAGAAAAGAATCCATTTTTTTTTTGTTGCATTTTCTTTCCCATACAAATCTGAAAGGTCTGGTGTACATTTGTATTCATCCCCCATACTGTGTTACTCATGAATAAAGTCCAGTGCTGGGTTCAATGGGCTCTTTATCAAAGTGCGTCCAGATTAAAGCTAGAAATCCCTTTTGCAGGTCACCACAGAAAACTTCTGGAACAAGGTGATCTGGTCAGACGAGATCACAACTGACGTTTTTAGATGCTAAAAGCAAACGAAGCCAGAAAACTAACACAGCACTTTAGCACACCATCCCTACAGTGGAATATGGTGGTGGCAGTATGATACTGAGGGGATGGCTGGAACTAAGTCCAGGGCAATCCTGGGAGATGATGAAAAAGGCCAGAGTGAAGGTATACGCTCTCCATCAGAACAACTATCCTTAGAATGCAAGAGGGTTTAGGAGTATATCAATGTCTTAGAATGGCCCAGTCAAAGTCTATAGAACCTGTGGCAAGCACCATCCAAATTAACAGAGCTTGAATTTCCAGTTTATGGTTGTAATACTTGAAGGTGCAAGTGTTGACCATGTTTGTAAGGGAATTAATATTAAATCAAGTTACAGTGCTTGAAGAGAAGACCGCAAGAAAACAGTTAAAGAATTATAAAAATATTTCTATGAAGTGATGTAAAGAAGAATCAAATAAAATATTAAAGAATTACACTTTTGGTAAGCGCTACAGTTGTTTGTGCGAGTGGCTGATGGTGCTTACGTGGCAAGCTGTGATGACTTTTATGCAACTGGATGCAAAGGAAGGAAACTACATGCCTGATCTGTTTTTATATGTAGCTACTGGTGGTTGAGTGGGTCAAACCTGGTGCAATAGCATACTTTCCAAACACAGAAGCAAGTCCAAAGGTTCCCTGTGCACCTCCTCTCTCTGTGCCCCACTTTTTTTTTTTGGAGATACGTGAACTTTGTCCAGATCATTTCTCATCTGAACTGGACCGAACTCTGTGAGCTTTTAATCACTCACCCAGTCAAAATAAGTCAATAACAGGTTGTGTTTTCAGTGCAAACAAGTCCAGCCTTTGCTCTTTGGATCCGGCCCTGAATTACATGATTCCTAAGAGTTAAAGTTCATCAGCAGAAAACAGAGTGGTCCACACGCAGCCTGTCACACACAGCAAGTGATTATATCTAACAAAGGCAATTCATCCCTCTTGTACGGATGTACTTGCTAACACAGTAGTGCGGTATAAAACGACGCACTGTAAACAAGCAGAATCCTGTTAAGAGGAGGAGGCTCTGTCCTCTCTGGAGCCTTTATTTGTTTGACCGGACCAGGTTAACCGCAGCTCTGTCCACAACAGTTCTGATGAAAGAGACCCCGTGACAACAGATGTGCGACAGCAGGTCCAATCGTTCAAACTCAAACTCTGCATTCAGTAAAAAAGTTGTGTTGCTACATTGCTGCCACTACGTAAGTCTGGCATGAGAGATGAGCCTTGTCCTCAAATACCTTTAAAAATTCAATTTAACCTCCTCACATTAGTTCCTTTGCCGTGTTAATAAAGTCACTAATGCCAAATAGTCTTAAAAAAAGAAGAAGAATGTGACTTGAAAAGGACAAACTGATACAAAAAGACACTGGAAACAGATATAATGTTGTATAATGTTGTATTTTCATGAGCTTGTTCAAGGGCTGTTAATGTTTGTACTACATGTTCTCCTCTTGTTTGTCACGAACCCCTTCAGAACCCCTGAGAAAGAAACAGCGACACCAAGTGGAACCAGGCAGAACTAAAACTTTTGGACTAATTTAAACAAGTTCATTGAGTCACTGGAGTAAAATGGGGGGACAAAGGGGGAATCTAAAAACGACACATAAAATAAAATAATAATAATAATAATAATAATAATAATAATAATAATAATAATAATAATAATAATAATAATAATAATAATAATAATAATAAAGAGATTTTTTTTATTCTACGCTATCTTTACTTTGTTTTAATCAGCCTGTGAAGTCCAAATTGTGCTCAATTAGAACAAAGGGACCCAAAGTGGGAAATGATAGTTATACCCCCACCAGCCTGAATACATACCAGTATGCTTACATTTTGTTTGTGCTGAATTTATACCATTAGCTCAATGCTGCAGTGGAATCAAGCAACATTATTCCAGTCTGTTACTGACCAATTTTAATGACTTTCTGAACTGAAGCATAAATCTCATGTTCTTAGTTGACAAAAAATAAAAAAAATAAAAAATGCACTCAGAGTAACCTTCTTTTATTGCAACCTTCCTGCTTCATGGTTCAAAGTCTAGTGCATTCAACCATAGTGTTCTGAATATCATTTGAATCGGGGGGTTTTACCATATTGAACCAATTTGGTAATTCTTGTCATGGATGAACCAACTTAAATTGTATCTAAATCAATTTAAGATTTCACTAACACTTTTTCGTGCTACCAGTTTTCATTGAAATTACCCTAAAAATTGAAAAGCCCTAAATGTTGTTAAGGAAGAATATCTAAAATAGTTAACTTTGGAAAAAGTTTGGCTCTCTCTCTCTTCCTTAGATCCCAGGTCCTCTCGGCAGGCCACGTGTAGCCACAAGGAAAACAACTATGCGTGTTGACATCACAGAATTACAGAATTTAATCCAATATAAGACAATGCATAAACTTAGACCAGAAACTGCAGAACAACAGAAACATACATTGATTACCTGAGACAAAAAGATAAAAGAAAAGGCAAAGACGTCTTTGGAGAAGTTGCAAGCGCAAAATCTGATTTGTTACTTCTGTGTAGAAAGTTTTATCCTCTTGTATTTAATTTATTCAAATAAGGCGTACCTTTTCTCCTCCAACCAGGAGCTATCTCTGACCCTCTATCTGAAGCCTAAAACCCCTGCCGTGTTTACAGCCTCTCACAGATGAGTGTGAAAAGCTGGAACTTCCACTGTATTGTTTTCTCACAGACAAAAGGCAATTCAAACGATCCCAGCAAACCATCCGCTGTAACTACAGTTAAATTAAGGTCAATAGGCCAGAATAAGTCACTGATTTAAAACCACAATTTAGGCCATTTGAATCAAGACATGTTAAGTTTTAAAACTAGCTTATTTTAAATTTATTTTCTCAACAATGTCCTCTCCAGATACCAAAAGGAATTAATTCAGTAGAATGCAGGGGGTGGGAGATATTCAAGTTTAGAAATGTCCTCTACAGAGGACAAAAATGAACTACTGGTAGTCAGGAGGTTAATAGCTTTTCCTGTCAGGACCACTTGTTCTGGCAAGAGTAGCGGTGGAGTGGCTTAAAACTACAATGCCCACAATTCACCGCGACCGCTCGCAGCGAAGTGGGGGAAAGTACGGCGTTGTCACAAAAAACCCTTCTACTTTCATTTTCGCTCTTTATGCTGAGTAACTCTGAACACTTTCCGTGTTCTGCACGGCGTCGAGTTTCACAGTGAAAAACGCGTATTTTCCCTTTTCTCAATCGCTTTTGCCAAAGCTTAATCATTCTTTTATAAGTCTATTAAAATAAGTTTTCATCTGCAGAGCGGACATGGCTTCTCCGGGTATTCAACTCGAGTCGAAGAAACAGGTGAGCTCCGCGGCTAGCATGAGATGTTAATCAGAGCAGTTTCAAACGCGCTGTCTCTTTAAAACACCTGGACGGAGAGGTAGTGATGCTAGCAGGTGGGCTCGGGGGGAGGGGGGCAGCTGTGTGTTGGCTTTGATTAGCAGGCAGACATTAGGGCTGGGGTCAGGTCAGGTGAAGGCTCAGGTTAGCTTCACGGCCTACAGTAGCATTGCGTCGAGAAATATAATCCGAGCAGGCTGCAGGCTGTCACTGTAAAAGCTCTAAAGTGATATTTTTGTTTCAGGTGGATGACTTCTGTCAAAACCTTTCCAAAGAGGTGATGTTTTATTTTTAAAATATTTTTTTAAATATTTGGATTTTTGAGTGTTTGTATTGACGTGAATTGTTTTTAACAGGCAGAGCAGTTGCTGTCCAAATTTTTTCCTGAGAAGATTGAACAGCTGCAGATGCTCCTGAAGGTAGGAGGAACTCCCTTCCTCCCCCCCTCCCCTCTTCTCATCACAAGTTCTTAGAAGTGAAACCAAAAACATTCATGGTGTATTTTATGAAAAAACATCACACCTTTTGGGGTTTTTATTGTTATGGCAGACATCTTTCAGCTGCGATGACCTGGCTTCCCTGAAGGCACCACTGGACATCCCAATCCCAGACCCGGCCAAAGAGGAGGCCAAGCGCAAGAAGAAGGAGGAGGTCGGTCCTGAACAAAAATTGTGTCCAGCTCTGACCTGGATTAAATAACACAAATATAACGGGGGGGTTTTGTTGTTTTTCTTTTTTTTATGTCTCACTTCAAGCTCATTAGCTCAGTGTTTTTACCTTTTAAGTACGGCACTGAAAATGATTTCTTGGCTACCATGGCAACAAATCTCTCCAGGACTTTCATTGACCAAAAGATGTGTGGGCCTTTTGTTTCAGATGATGCATAATCCCCTTCAATATTTTTATTTGGCAGAATAACTCCCACAAGAGGTGTTCACATATAAATTAAACAAAAATAAATATCCTTACATAAAAATAAATATTACATCCTATCTGTAACATATTTGATGTCGATATTTTTCAGGGGATTAAGTGAAAATGATCAGTCTGCTAAGTTTTGGAAGGAAGCTTTATTTTCGAATGTTTTTAAATGTTGGCACATGTTCATTTTAAATAGTCATAAAGCGCACCTGAATAAGCTGTTAAGCAGACAATCGGTGAAAAACTCTTGTCAAGAGACTTTTTGTTCTCGTGTTGCAGAAAGAGGCGAAGGAAGGGAAGAAGGACAAAGACAGCGATAAAGAGGAGGAGGATTCAGGTAAAACCGGAACAAAGAGGAGCTGTTTCCCAACACCAATCACGTCGCCTTGCTAAAGCATTCATAACACATGAGCCTGTTTGCGTTTTCTCACATTACAGCTACAGACTTCAATGTGTTTCGTGGGGGTATCATGTGACAGGCCAAAACAAAAGTAGAGCAGAATTAGGAAGTGAAAGAAAAAGGAAATGTAAAGGGGATGGGTACTTTACCAAGGCCCTGCTGATTAGAACAACGAACAAAACTAAATTAATTCAGAAAACGGCTCTAATTCTGCCTCTCTAAAGTATGCATGTGTGACTCCGTGTCCTCTAGGGCCTCCTTGTGGTCCCATCTGCAGCAACGAGAGAGTGGAGAGTCTCTTGAATGAGGTCAAACCCGAGATCCAGACTCTGAAGGAGAAGCTCAACACGGTCAGTCTATCGTTTTAGTCTTTCCGGTTACCTCCTGCAGATCTGTTAGACCTAATTAACGAGTCGGACGATGTTTCCTGTCAGGTGTCAATGTGGGTGCAGTTGCAGATCCCCAGGATTGAAGATGGCAACAACTTTGGAGTGGCCGTACAGGTTGGTAACTATTAAAAATCTGCTGGTAAAACGTAGACGTGCTTTAACGCTGTTGGAACGATCTGGAGCTGAACTTTCAACGTTCGATCTCGTTAACAGGAGAAAGTGTTTGAGCTGTTGACCAACACGCGCACCAAGATCGAAGCATTCCAGACTCAGATTTCAAAGTAAGCGCCAGCTAATGCAAGCCGGGTTTTTGGCCAAAGATGAGAAGGAGCTGGTTTAACTTCTGTCTCTGGTCCTTTTCATTCTCACTCGTCAGTTCTGAGTTTGCGACTGCAAATATGTACTTTACATCAACAGATGGAGGGGAACACAACAAGGGCTATCGGGTTGTCTGTTGGGTAGCATTTCTGATACCCTGAGCTTTGATTTAAACTCGTATGAATCTGAGTAAAGTGTAAAAGTGAAAGTTTTTTAGCCAAAGATTTTCTGAAAATCAATAATTATCCCTGTTTACTCCCTGTGTTTGTAGGGGCAACAGACCACAATGCCTGTCAATAGTTCAAGTTCCTAAATACTTGGGACACCCCTTTAAAAAACGCTTGTAACTTCCTATTTTAATAATTAACACTCTAAATATACCTTAATAAGCATACATACACACCATGGAAACTGTCTTAGCTCTACTGTATAAGCTAATACCTACAGTCTTCCTTGTCTCTGCTCTTAGCCAATCAGCAGCCAGGAAAATAAATGGTGCTCCTGGATTGGCTGGTTTGTATACATCAGCCAATAGAATGTCAAGTAGCATTGTGCCTTAGTACTTCTGCTTCCATAGCTGCACTTTCTTGAGAATATTCTAGATATACATTTTAAATATACGCAGATTTTTCTGCAAATAATTTTGAGTTGCATTACACAGAAAAATCTGCAAATACTGAATCAGAATGTAAAAACCAAAAAGGCCTTCTGTGTTAGCCTGCTGCTAATCTTTTATGGACAACCAGACCTTAAGAAGTTTATCACAGTCCAAAAGAACAAAAACCATGGCATTTTTTTTTTTAAAGTGTGAAGCTTTGTTCTTTATTTGTAACACATTCTGTGTGAATACACAATGGAGCAAATCATCTCTGCTAAGGCAAAAAACAGTTTTTCTTCATGACAACATTCAATGTTTCAGCCAAGCACTCTGCCAGAAGCTCGGTTGTCACCTTTCAGTCTTCTGCTCCATCTTTGTTACTTGTTTCTACTGGTTAAATTATGACACGCTGAGGCCGGTAACCTTTAGTGAGCAGCTCCTCTTGTGTTTGTTGCACCAGGTATTACAGTGAGCGAGGCGACGCTGTGGCCAAGGCCTCCAAGCAACCCCATGTGGTCAGTAACCGTCACGTTTATCAGCCAGAGACCTTTACAATCATGTGGTTGCAACATGACAAAATGTGAACAACTTCAACTTAAATCCAGCATGCACTCTCTCTCTCAATTTTTTATTTTTTTTTATTTCACTCCTCCTTTCTGTCACAGGGAGACTACAGACAGCTGGTTCACGAGCTGGACCAGTATCAGTACAGAGAGCTTCGCTTGGTGGTCTTGGACATCCGCAACACATACGTAAGACGCCATACCTCCACGCTGTTGTCAGACTGATTAGAAAAAAGTTGTAAATCACATGTATTAAAGAGGACACGGCCATCTGCTGTGTTTCGAATCAGATATCCAGCATGTAAACGATTCCAGCTGCGTCCGAGCAGCGGGGCAGTGGCTCAGTGGTGCCCCTGTTAATAGGAAGGCAATTAAACGAATTGCTTTGCTTGTGTTTAAACTGATTAGCGCGCCATATCCCATCCAATAACCCATGCTTCTCGCCCCTTTGGTCTTTGTCCTACCGTGTTTGACGCTGGCAATGAAGACGGCTCACTCGGGTCTCATGTCTCCCTCGTAATCATTTCATCCTGCTGTTTCTCTCTCTCTCTCTCTTTCTCGCCCCTCAGGCGGTGCTGTTTGACATCATTAACAAGAACTACGACAAGATTAAGAAGCCCAGAGGAGATGGAAAAGCTCTCATCTACTGAGACCAGCTTTTTTTTCTTCTTTGTTTTTTTTGCTGTTTTTTTTAGACAAGCTACTGTTCTGTGACACTGATTGAATTCCAAAACACACACGTCCTGGCAGAGATGACGTTCTCTCAGAGCGCTGCATGCATGTTGTTTCAGATTACAAAAAAAATAAAGCAACAGGATTCTTACAAGTGTTCTGCTGATTAATTTGAACAAACTTAAAGGGGCAGTGTTGCGTAAAATTGGCTTTTTTTTTATTTCTATGTTGTTCTATGCTTTGATTCCTTTAGTCTCCCATGGCAACCACTCAAAAAGCAAAAACATTTGCTCTCGCCAACCGGCGCATTTTCAACGCAGCTACTAACTGGAGGTGCAGCCGAGCCTCTGCCTCCCAGAGCCAGCAGCAATAAGCGAACACCTGAGCGTCTGCTGAGCTTGTGAAGCGCTCTAAGGAACAACTGTAGATGGGAAAATGGTGTAAAGTTGTTGGTGACTTCCTGAAGGTGGCAGGAGCTTCTTAAAGAGACAGAGACCCAATTTCAAGATGTTCAATTGTGAAGTCAAGTTTCTTCGAAGTTATATTTGATGTATCATTTTTATAACAGCTGAAGATAATAGTTACTTGATTGTGCTATAAAATGGCACATTGTACCTATAAAATACACAATACTGCCCCTCTCATCTACTGGGAGTGTTTATCAGAGTCTGTGCCGGTGAAGAGGCCCTCTCCGGGTAAACCAGGGGACCCCTGACTGGGCGTGAGCCGGTACCATCCCTGATAGAGGCCCCTCCACCCCAGGTAGCCCAGAGCTCCTCCCAGCTGCTGAGACGGCCACGCAGGGAAGTATGCCAGCACACACAGGAGCAGGACCATCCATATGATGAGTAGAACTACACAGAGGAGGAAGAGGGCTCCCAATGGAGAGCTGGGGGACCTATGAAGATGCCTCTCCTGCGCCAGGTGGCGACCGAATACGGACAGTTCCTCCACAAGCAGCAGGCAGCACAGGCAGAGGACGAGCGTTTCCTGCGACACTTCGTACCCTCTCCACATCATGTTGGCCTTGAGGCACGATGCCTTGCTCTGGTTTTCATGCAGGAGCAGCAGAGGCTGCCCCGGGGCGGGGGAGCCGTGGGCGTCCTGGGCAGGCGCCAGAGGTTCGTAGCAGGCGCCGGCTGCGTCCTCCAGCAGGGTCAGAAGGCGCCGGCAGCCCCACCACAGCAGACCAGCGAGGCCGATCCGAGAGAGGTGGCGCAGGGTGAGGGAGACGGAGCGGCGGGCCGAGAAGGAGAGGAGGGAGACAAAGGAGCCTGTGAGGATGCAGGTCCAGCCCCAAGTAGACCTGAGGAACTTCCTGTAACACGGAGAGGAAAACATATGGTTCAAAAGTCTGTAAAATAGCATGAAAACATAAACTTACCTGCCCAGGACACTCCAAATTATTCCAGGTTTCAGATGAAAAGGCAAAAAAATTGTAAAGATAAAATAAATGTCTTGCATCTAGAAATTGATCTGGTGTCAAAATGAGATTATTCAAACACTAAGTGAGAAGCAGAGTAGGGCAGAGTTATTACCCTTTGCCATCTGATCTTTGAAGGAAACACAAAGTGATTAAAGATAATGAAATATAAAGGAGTAGCACAAATATATTATGACAGGCCAATGTTATAAAACAATAAATGAATCTCAACTACTATTCTGCCAATAAGTAGCCTTACTTTGTGCAGAGGCCATTTTAACTTCCCTGGATTTGGACAAAAACAGACTTTATAGTAATTCATCTGTAAATTTAAAATGTAAAATATGTAAATAAGTATCAATATACAGTAAGTGTAAGATTATTGTTAATAATTAAGGCTTGCTAGCCCCAGAAAAGAAGGGGATTCATTTATGTCATGATTTAACATGATTCTATGAGGGGGCAGTGGGGTGGTCATGGCCCCCGTTAATCCACCCCTTGGGGACGCCACTGTTGAAGGTTAATCATTCGATTTGAATACAAATCAATGTTCTCGGCATGAATATTATTCCTTATAACTGGAATTACCAAGTTACAATTTTAGTTTCACCCTCTTATACACTCTTGAGTGTTTTTGTCATATTCCATTCGTCAGTCTTCATGCATCAAGAATTTTCCCTGTTTTTCATCAACTTGCTTCTCAGCCAATACAGCTTTCATGTAAAAGCATTTCATATCCATCAGTCCCCATAAATCACCCGCATTAGAACCCAAAGCTAATCACTTTTTGTCGCTGAAAGCTCTCACCTGTACAGGTAGTGGTTGCCGTTGGCGAAGATGCTGTACCTGGACACCCAGAAGCTCAGCAGAGGCCCAAAGAGGACCAGCCCCGACAGCATGAGGTGGAAATGCCTCCGGACCAGGCTGCATCCTAAAACCCAGGCCAGCAGGCGGGTCACCAACTCCAGAGCGGCGCTCAGAGGTCTGAGGATGAATCTGCCCGGGAGAATCAACTCCGCCGCTACCTTCTGCAGCTTTTCCAAGTTGACTTCTGCCCCGAAGCTTTTCCAGGAGTTTTCGGTGTTTGAATCCATGTCAGTCGATGGTCTTGTTTGTTGCTTAACAAGCGGGCGTCCTGTTGGTGTCTCTCTTTTGACTGCAGAAGGCACACAAGTCCCACTTTGTGGCTGTCAGGCATGCAGCAGACCACATGGTATATAAAAATATAACACCTCTGCCCCCTTTTACCCTTAAAATCCCCCACCCCCATCCGAACACAGGCTGAAAGAGGAGACGTGTCCATGCAAGCCGCTGCTAATGATCCCATTATTTTTTTTTCAAAGCAGTGGCACAACACCAATTGTGCTAGTGTTGACACGACAGCTAAGAATACTAGACACTCATAGCTTCTGTTATTTTCTTTTCATTTTTGCTGTCAAATTTTAAAGAATTACTCCTACATAGATAATCTGTCTTCTTTTTCTGACTCTCCTTTCATTTCTCTAATAGAATTGCCTATTTTTAGGTTTAAAATTGCTGCAGGCCTGCAATTCGCTCTAACAAACAGCTACATTTCACACAATGCTTTCAGCCTTTTTATTTCCAGTGCTGGTCATCAGGCTACAACCCTTTTAAGCCTTTTTTTTTTTTTTTTTTTTTTTAAACTCTGAGCAAAAACACTGACCAGTTCCATTCCTTCCATTAGATTCCTGTGCTAAAAACAGGGTCAGCCGGGCCTGCTACTCCCACGACGAGCTTACAGACTCATTCTCTGGCAGCTGAACACATTTCAGATTGAAAGGAAAACTGAAGTTGGTGGGTTTTTCGACACGACTCGAACGGTGGGCGTAAATAAACGAGCCACGCCAAAGAATCTCAGTCTAATTTTAGTGCGCTTGCAGCATGGCTGCCACTACAATGTCCTTCAGGCCTCTTTACTGTGGTTGCTGCGGCCGGCCGCTCATTGTTTATTGTTTGTCGGACGCATTTCAAGCAGCTCCCCTGGTTAAGCGTACAATTAGTCCAGCGATATGAAATTGGACAAATTCGATTTTCAGAACAGAGAAACGTCAGAATGACGGTTCATGTCCTGTGACTTTTTAACTGGGTTTGAAGTGCAATTAGATTACCCTTCAAACCTAAAGCTTAGATCTAGTCACCACACATCCCTCTACTGGCTTTTTTTTTTTTTGCCGCAGAATACAGTTTTGACACTTTCTGAACAGTTTCTAAAACTGATGCAGAAGATAGCCACCAGCCACCGACTAAACGTGCATAAGTTGTTTTGAGGACGCCGACCCACAGGAAGTGGTGGTTCTTGCATGAAAGCAAGAACCACGTCAGACTCCTACTTCTGCTCTCTGTTTACATTTTTAGAATAACCTTATGGTTCAGTCCAGATTGGATCTGTCTACATACTTAATACATACTTTGACACGATGTGCCAGTTATTGACCAGAAAATTAAAAAAAAAAGATTTTTTTTTTTTGTTTTTTTCAAATGCTCACGTTTCCCCCAGTGCACTGGGAGCATTTTCCATACTATCCAGTACTAAACGGCTTTCTGCCACAAGAACAGCAAGAAACAAAAGAGTCCTAAAGAAAGAGTAGGGGTTTGTAAAACTATAGAGTAGTTTTGGTTTGATTCCAGCTTCCTCCTGTCACATGTGGCTATTCCTCTGAGCGAGGAACGTAATCTCAAGTTGCCTACTGATCTGTGCTTTGGTGTATGAATAGGTGAAATGTGGCTGTAGTGTGTAGCGCTTTGGTTGATCAGTATGCTTGCAAAAGTGCTCCATAAACTCAGTCTGTTTACCTTGTTTTTATTAGCTGCATTTGACTGAAGACATTTTTTTCCCATCAGAACAATATTATAGTAGCCTTGATATGGGAGAAAAGCCACATGGCCAATTGATGACCAAGTAGCGATAAGCAGCCACTTTCCTGCTTATTTTTTGTCATTCAGATAAGATGTACTATTATTTAGAACTGTGTGAGCTTAGCTTTTATTTCTCCAACAGTATGGTTAGCTTAATATGCTAGCAGTGATGGTAGCTAACACCTATCTGTGAAGAGAGTGAACCAGTAGATCAGTTTTATACAACCTTGTGCTGTTAAGTAATTATTAATCCTACCTAAGGAGTCTTAATATCTGCCTTGTATTGTTGGAATGATTGTTTTCAATATCTGACAATTTCATACAAATTTTGCTTTTCAAGTTGTCTACATTTTTTGATATATGTCTAACTTAGAAAATCATCAAAAAGTTAATTTATTTCAGTTTTGAAATCCGTCTCTTTAAGAAGCTCCTTCTCTTTCTGACACTCCACCTTTCAGCACATCATCACAACACTGCTTCTCCTTTATGCTGTTTACAAGAAATGGTTCATATGATGAGCTTAGCCACGAAATAAAGCTTGAAAATGTCAATTTTACAAAATAACTCCTTTTAAAAGATTCAAATACTCAAAAAAAAAAATTCATTTAAAACCAGATTGTTTTAGAAAAGTTTTTTTTTCCTGCCATAGTTGAAATCAACATTTATGAAAATATGTTTTATATTTACCCAGGTTATCTTCAATTTTAAAACTTTCCAGTATGTCAAAAAAGCAAAAATTTAAAAACAAAACATCAGGGGCAAATATCAATTAAATTAATATTCTTGTTTGAGATGTGCCCGTGTTCCCTTTTCTATGCTTTTGCCCGTTTTTGTAGACAAATCAAATTGCATCTACGTTTTTAAGCTCGTTGTTCCTGCAGAGAACCATGAAGAAACATTTTAATAGTAAGAAGCGACAGTCTTTGTGGTACAATCAAAGAAAATTCTCTTTTTATTGACACTGTAAAACAACTGTCTGAAATTGAGACTTGAAGAAATTTATAAACACCTGAAAATTGCATATACAGATCAGTGTGAGAGATGTTTACCATGAGCACGTCCTCGGGTCAGGTTTCAGCACAATACCACGCATATTCAAATCTTTGAAATTTATCACAGGTTGATACTGCCTAACACAAAAAAAAATCACTCTTAAAAAAAATTAAATAAAAAGCCACCTTGGACCAGATGGTCGTATTGCAGACTGGTGAAGAGAAAAATCTATCGTCAGGCGTAATATTTGGGATTTTGGGCATCTAAATCTCATCACAGCAAAAATAAAAATAAATGCCGACATCAGTTCCCCACAATGCACATCTCATTAAAATACTATACATGTATACAGAATCATCATCATTTTCTCCCTGCAATATCCATCACGTCTAACTTATTAAGCACTAACTTATCATTACGTCTTAATATCGCTCTGACTGCAGCACTCTGCAGCGCATTTAGAGGTCTGGTTAAGTCGAAAAGCGTCGCCTGGTTTATTCTGCACAAGACCAAAAAGAAAAAAAAAAGGGAGGGGGGGGAGAAGATCCAAAAACAAACAAGAGGACGTCCCTCTGTGTTCAAAGCCGCTCCTAAGGTGGGACCATTGAGCCGTTCCGAAGCAGCACTCCACAGCCGTGCCAGCCTCGTGATCGATAATATCCAGCATTGAATTCAAAGGGTCACAGTTCGTCTGAGCTTCCGAACTCCCAGCAGCCTCGTTTTCGTCGTCGCGTCCTTCATCTCTTCTCTTCCCGCTCTTCCTCCAGCGGGTGGGTTTGTCTGTGCTCCCACATGCGCACCGCTCCGTCCCACTGTGGGCACAATTTCAAAAACGTGATTTAATACAAAGTCCAAAGTTTTTTCTTTTGGGTTTCTTCTTTTAGTTTTTAGTCAACTTGCTTGCTGCATTTTAGGACATTTACAGGTTACTAAATTCTAGTTAGAATACTTAAGTTTGTTTAAAGTTAAGTTTGTTTAAATGTCTTAAATGATTGTATTCTTAGTTACCATTTCATTTCTTTCATTTCATTGACTCTTTGCAACCTGCTGGGTTTCATTAGATAGAAAATGTCTTAAATTAATTTGAATAAAGAACTGAACTAAACGTTTCATAACTGGAATGAGTTAAATTGAAAACACTTTTTTTCTGTAAAATGTCTCAAGATGACATTTGCTGTGAACTGGCGCTACATAAATTAACTGAATGACAGCTGAGCTAAAGACAGCTTCATGTATCAACTCTTTAATCACGTATTTGTTTAAAAATGTCATCAAAACCATGTTTAAATCATTTTTAGCACATTCTGTGAATTTGAATCTACTTCTAATACCAACATATATTAGAAGAAATGTTTTTGATTATAAATTGTACAAATCCTACATACCGGCACATGTATTCATAAAGAGACAATTTTTATCTGAAAATTGATAAATATATGGGAGTTTGAAAAAGGGGTAAAATAGCAGCAGAATACGGCGAGGTTTTTATTTATTTATTTATTTATTTATGTTGGAGAAATTTTTAGAGAATTAATAGCTTTTTAAAACTGCATGATTGAAAAAGAAGATCATTCTTTATTAGTCCCACAAATGGGAAATTTATTCATAGAGAAAATGTAAGAATAAAATATCATTATATTTAATAAATTATCTCTAAGCAAAAATAATCATCATAATTAACATTAATAAAGGCTAGAAAACATTAGTCGGTGTTTAATTAACCTGTTGAAATTTTCGGTTTCACTTCGTTTATGTCAGTAACTAACTTTTCAATAGTTTTCAATTTTATTGAACATGACTGTTTCACACATTGCATATATAAATAAAGAAAACAGCTTTAGTCTGCTGTGAAATGACAAATGTCACCTTCTACGCTTTAAATTCAAGACAATTTTACAAAGGGTCCAGTTTATATGTTTCTATATAAGCGTTTCTAAAGTTAAAATGGCTTCCTTTAGATGTGATGCCCGTCTGCATGAACAAGACTCACAGAGCTGCTGATGATTTTGTCATCGTATGGGTGCCAGCTGACGTCCCTCACACACGCGTCATGACCCGACAACCTGGACACCACCATGCCAGTCAGGACGTCGTAGACTGGACACACACACACACACACACACACACACACCCACACACACACACACATACACACACACACACACACAAATACACAAGCAACTCGTCAGATTCGTGTAGAGGAAGAGCGGCCTATTTTTTTTTTTCTTTTTCATGCCGGGAGTTCCACTGGAACGCCAAGAGGAACGAGGACTCACTGACGATTTTTCCCGTGGAGCAGCCGGAGTAGATGAACCTCTGCCCGGTGCTGAACTCCGGCGAGAAGCGGCAGCGGATGAGCGTGTGCAGAACGCCGTGGCCGCGGTAGGTCATCACCGAGGTATCGCCGGTCAGTTTGTGTTTCTTCAGGGCTGCAAATCCCAAAAAAATAAATAAATAAACGTATTAAAAAATGTCAAGCTTAATGTAGGAAAAAGCTGAATGTTCCCAACACAAGAGATCTGAACTTTCCATTTAAACTTATCAAACTACACTCTTTCTCAATAAGGTATTTTCTTGTAAATTCAAGTGTTACAAAAAAGTTCATCAATCCGAATAACTCGGTTTAAAATCATATAATGAAGGATTCATTACACTTGAAATTGCTTTTGCAACAATACATTTTGCTAGACGAGAAATCGTCACAGTAATTATTGTGATAAACGATAATATTGTTGTTTTGATACCATTTTTGAAGGCATAATATAAAGAAGATATAATAATGTAAGTTTGCTCTCTCAAGCATCAATAAACTTTTTTATTTTGCAAAAAGAAAAAAAAACTTAGCACTGGAATTGGAAGATATTTTAAATGTCCAAAACAAAACACAACAAACAAAAACAATGAATAAAATGGGGGAAAAAAAGCATCAAAACCATAAAACATTGATTATGATGTCTCTGTAAACAAAACTGCTCTTCAAAAAATATTTAATCATCAGAATGGAAATGATCACGCTCATTTTTATTCACAATGTGGTTAATTGATTATTTGATTAACTGCGACAGGCTTTGCCTCGCAATCCTCTCAGGTATGCAATGATCTCTTGTTCTTTGTGCTGCTTCTTCAGCCAAACTTCTTCCTTCCACTCAGTTTAGCAATAGCACTCTGGGAACGCCCATCTTTTCTTTTTTGTTTTAATTGGTCTAACTGAATTTTCAGTTTTCATCATCCAAATTAACAGAACTAAATGATTTAAATGCATAACTCAGTTTGCTTTTTTTTTTTTAGCCGAATTACTACATTTGACTAACTTTTAGACGACACTCTAATTTACTTAAGTGAGCCCCCCCGGCCCCGTCCTCACCTCTCTGGGGAACCTGCTGCCAGCGGTAGTCCCAGTTTTGTTGGGTGACTGCCAGGCGGGAGGCAGCCAAACCCTCTTTGGGTGAGAATTTCCGGACGTCCCACAGCTTGATGGACTGGTCCTTCGAGTTGCTAATGAGATAGCGAGCGTCGCCCTGACACACGAAACACAACGAAGAATTGAGACGCACAAGCCGAACATCATAAACAGCTCAGCTTTTTTGATGACGGGGCCGATGGACCAGCAATGCCACCCACCTTGCTGTGGATGAAGGTGACGCCGTCTCTGTGGCCGGCCAGCTGTCCGACGGGCTGCGGCCTGTCCTCTCGCAGCGTCCGTCTGTCCCACACCTTGCACAGAGCGTCGTCGCTGCCAGAAAAGAGCAGCTGGGACGAGCTGTCGGCGAACGCCACCGCGTTCACGTCGTCCTCGTGGGCATCGATCTGAGGAAGAGTGGGGGTGGGGGGTCGCAAAAGAGAGCGCTGGTTATTGTGGGCGAACACGAAGCGCCGACATGTAATAATCAAAACAGAGATAGAAGTGGGGACGGACTCAGGAGGTGAAGGACCAGTTGGTGGGAGTTGCCTACTGACTGCTCCGCAGAGTGAAGCTGAGGGGCTGAGGATGAGGGAGTTTGGTTCTTATCCTGAGCTGCACTCTGCGGAGCAGCATGACTAGTCGCTGGAGAAAAGTCTGACACTACGGGAGACTTCGGCTGGCAGATGATCGCAGAGAGCGCATTCTCTGTGCCAACGTTGTAGACGTTACGCGTCCGTGTCATTCTTCTTCGCAGAATAGATTAAGCTCAGTCAGAAGAGATGCAGAGCAGCAATATTTAAAGATAGAGAATGTAACTTTTATTAAAAGTATTTTTTTTACATATTTGTTAAAACTGTCAGTATGTCCTTACATTACAATATGAGACAGATAATGTGTGAAAAATAAAAAACGAGCTCCTCTGGTTTCTCCTTACGTTCAACTGTTCCCAGTCGGAAACAACCAATCACAGCAAGGGGGAGGGTATTAATGCTGTCAATCACCACCACTTATATGCTGATTGACAGCACTAAGACCCTCCCCCTGGCTCTGATTGGTTGTTTCTGACTGGGAGCGGTGTGTTTCTGCAGATGACAATAGGACCAAAAGGAGATGCCAGAGGTTATCTGTCTCCAATTATAAAGTCAAGACAAAGTGATGATCGCCATTGGATTTAAGCATGGAACTATTATTATTAGTAGTAAAAAGTAGAGTATTTTGATGTAATAAGAATATGCTTTGATCTAATCCATTCCATTGTAGCTCCTATAACAGGTTTTCTTCCAGGATTGCCTTGTATTTTGCTCCACCCATCAGCCCATAAGCCCCATTTCCCCAACAGGATGATACTTCCACTTCCACTTCACAAAGGTGATGGTGAAATCAGTCTGCCAGTATCCTCCCTGTGTATAACGTTTAAATAAATGTTCGTAGAATATATGAAACAAGCACACCGATCTTCACTCACCTTCAAAGTTCGTTTATTCTGCTCAAGATCAAAAACGTAAAGGCAGCCGTCGTTTGCTCTGAAAACACAAGATGGGAAACACTGAATACATTCTCGCTCGACACTTCCAAGCAATTTACATCCTTGAACTGGTGAAGTAAGCAGCACACGCTCCCTCAAGACAAACGGCTGCAACAATGGATTCAATTTTTCTTAAAAGAGCTCTCAGTGCTGCCCGTCAGTCACTGCTTTGACGCGTGACAGCGAGTTGGACTCACCCGCCCAGAATCTCTTTGCCATCTGTTGACGCAGCCAGCGAGAACACGCAGAACCTCCTCTCATCTGGACTACAGAGCACACACACACACACACACACACGTTATCACAAAGCAGTAAATCCCAACCACGCAGCCGACCAAGTGATATTGCACATCAAAAAAAATTAATAAATTTAAAAAAAAAAAAAAAAAAGCGACATGAGTTTGAATGAATGATCTCAGTGTTGGACAGAGGGACACAAACACACACGGAGAGCAGGGACAGGATGGATGATGGGGCGACAGATGCTGACAGCGTCATTCGTCCCGGTGGAAGGGGGGAGTTGGAGGAGGCCAGGCGGGTAAGGAGTGATAGATTACCTGCTTTGTAATGTTATAAGTTACTATGAGAGGAAACACTAACTTGAGGTCCAGGGCGGTGTGGTTTTCACTGTCTCCGTCTATACTGCACAAATGAACTGTGGGAGAGACAGAGATAGATAGAGAGAGAGAGCATGTGAGAACCAAACGTTTTTATTGCACCAGTAGAATAAAAGATTTTGGAATATGCAAGGGATAGCTGTCGGTAGCTCATCATGAGGTTTATACAAGAATAAACAGTTTTTGCATTTTCCTGAGTGTGTCAAAATAAGAGATTGATTGACAGCACTGTGACCCTCCTCCTCCTGGCTCTGATTGGTTGCTCCTGACTCAGTCGTGTTTTTCCTGCAGATGGCAGTAGGACCACAGGGACAAGGCAAAGAAGCTTGATTTTTTTCTGTTTTTTTTTCACAGATTATCGGTCTCATAATATACTGTCATGACATAGTGACTCTTTTAAGAAATGTAAATATATATATATATATATTTTTTTCAAAAAGTTACCTAACGCAGCATTAGGTTTGGGTTTCAAAATCAAAAAGGTAATAAATATATGTTGTACAAATAATGAATATTTCATGTTATTTTGGTGGCAGAAGGAATAAATGTTACTTTCTTGTTTTAAATAAAATAAATTAGATCCACATTTACATTCTGATGACTTAATTATTTGAATGACTAATGATTATTTTATTTAAGGAGAAGTGGCAAAAGCAAATGAGGTGGATCAGCAGGGCTTGCACGTTTTCACATTGACAACTGATGTGAAACATCATCCCAGCTGCCCCGTAAATTGAAACGCTTGCTGTTAGCAACGACACTTTGAAGTTCTGCAGCAGAACGACGGGTGAGGAAAGCAGAGGAGTGGGACGAGTCATGATCCGAGCAACATCATCTGTAAAACATGTGTGAGCGTAAGAACTTCAAACAGCTCTCGGTTATTAGTAAAATCTGTTTTACAGCAGCTACTCTCCTAAGAAACAGCACGACTTTGCCTCTGCATTAAATACAAACAATTAATGACTCACAACAAGAACAGAATCGGATTTTCCCGAGCTGCTCTTTTATGTCCTTCTTAAAGAGAAACCAAAACCAACTAAAATCAGTAAACCGAAGCTTCGCCAAAACCGCATCTCAGAAATTGGCAAGAAAATTCCGACCGACGTGGGGGGAAAAAAAAAACGCGCAAACACGAGACATGGTCACTAAATTTGGGGAAAATACATTCCCTGTTGAAACAGTGTTTCATTTCTCATTTTACATTTAATACCCTGAAATTGTGTGTAGCAAACTGTCTCCCTGATTTGGAGTTAGACACATTTTCAATTCGTCTCCCGTTTGTCTTAACATGCATTTTTAGTCATTAAAAATAGTCAGCCTTACTGTAATCAGACCAGCTGGAGTAGAGCACGTTGCGAGCGTCCGGAGTGAAGCAAACATCCAGCACGCTCCAGCCCACGTCACGCGCCTTCACCGTCCGCTGCAGGTGGAAGCGCCCCCTGGTGGTGTCGTACAGGCGGATATTCTGGTCTGCAAGATAAACAACATATATTTGAACTGCTAAAACTCAAATATTTCCAGGTTTTAGTATAGAAAATGACACATTACTTTTATATCACTATTTATTATTATGATTATTATTATTATTCTTGCAATAGTTTGCTGGAATTTTGGCCCATTCCTCCTGAATGAACTGGTGTATCCGAGTCGGGTTTGTAGGCCGCCTCACTCGCACACAAAACTTTCTTTGAGACCAAGATGAAGATTTTGCGATGGCCGCTCCAACACAACACATCTTTTAAATTAATTTGGCAGCATGCCAAATTTATATATATATATATATATATATATATATATATATATATATATATATATATATAAGAGTCACAATCCATTTGCGTTACCCAGCTTTAGCTTTCTGGATGATGTCTTGAAGTTTTGCTTCAGTATTCTGAATCTCTTTTGTGAAGTGCAGATTAACAAATGCGTACATTCAAGTGTCTTTGCCATCAAGCTCATGGACGTAAAAACTGGCTAATTCGTTCTTCGTTCTGTGCTCAGCGACCTTTAGGGCCCAATTATATATAAAAGATAAAAGATTCAGGACCCCAGTCAAGCTCTACCACCAGCATTAGGCTCCTTCTTCAGTGCCTGCAGCAGCACATCAACAGTGAGCTTTTTAATGAGGAAAACAAATAAAATCAAATGACTAGGAAGGAAGGTGGCAGCTGTATTGTTTTCTTCCAAAATAGCAACCTAATAAAAACAGAAGTATGCACTAAATGAGGAATTGGGGGGTGGAGGGAATGGCACAAAAAAGGCTTTTAAACAAGAACTGTAAATGATTCCAGGGTCATTTCCTCTGGGTTCTCATGTCAGATGCCGTATTATTTACCTTGGCAGGCGGAGAGGAACATGTTGCCCTCCTCACTGTACACTCCACAAAAAGCTTTCTGCAGGTAAGTATCCTTGTGGGACACGTAGTTTGGCAGAAAACTGCAAGGAAGAAAGAAGGGTCAGAATAGAGTCAGAAAAGTCCTCATTGTGTCCAGTGCATAAAAATGAAATTGTAAGAAATATATATATATATATATATATATATATATATATATAGTCTTTTTTTTTGGGGGGGGGGGAATCTACTCACTGTGTGCGAATACGGCTGCACTCTCCATGTGAAAAACTGGAGCCTCTACATCTGCCTTGTTCTCTCTGGGCATAAAACAGTTAATAAAAAATTACTACCTGACAAAAACACACACACTATTAAACTCTGTTAAATATATGTTTATAGTCATGTTTAAAATAAAACAAGTTGGACTAAAGCACATATTTTGCCATGTTTTTTTTTTTTTTTTTATTTGAATTTTCGGGATCAGACCTCTGTGAGCATGTGGGTGAAACTGTGTCGGCTTTTCAAGGCGGACGAGGCAGTAGCCAGGAGGATCTGCGTTCGGATCTCACTGCGGTCCACTTCCTGTGTGTCGGGTTGAGAGTCCACTGGACGGAAAGAAATACAGTCTAATAAGCAGAAACTTCTGGAACTGTGTGCTTTTAAAACATACAAATCAGTGTATTTGTACTTTCCTACAGTTTTCAAGAACTTTCCACTCAGGGGTCAACGTGATTTTGCATGAGTACTAAAAAATATATTGTAGTTTTGAAAACGGGGACAACTGATTATGCAAGAGGAGACGATCAAATCGAGAATTTGTCAGGCTCACACGGAGAATACCTGGCGGATTGTAGCGGTCGCCCAGCCGCCCGTCCCAGGCTCCGTCGCTGTCCTCATCGGAGTCAGAGTACGACTGGACCAGCTGCAGTCCAGTAGCTTCATGGCCATGGACCACTCTGACCTGGCCCCTGCACACAAAAGCAACATTAACCAACATCCAGGCAAAAATACTGAAGGGAATCTAAACCGATGCACCAAAAATGGAATATAATTTATACAAATCATGTTGTATGTACGGTATATATATTTTTTGTTTTCCTTTGTTAAAAGGTGAACGACGAGGAGCTCAAAAAGTAGATAAGAGCAAAAAAAAAGGTTACAAGTTACGATAATGTATGAAATTACCTTGAAATATTTCACTTTTTGTCACACATTTTGTGCTACACCAAAAATAGAGTAAAGCAGAATTGTCAAGTGGAAGGAAATCAGTTTGTGTAACAATAATATCGCAAAACGACTGCCCACAGCGCAATCGTTTCTGGCCAATATACTCCAAATGTTATGAGTTCACACTCTGCATACAAATGTAACCTTCAGTCTGCAGGAGTCTTACGCCAGTAGACAGTGCCAGGGAGTGCAAAGGTCACAGAGGTTCCTGGAATATTATCCACACATCCACTGTACATTTTATGTTTTTATTTTTTTATTTTTAGGACCAGCATGGTTTCACGCCATGCAGGAAACACAGCACACCTCTAGGAAAAGGTGCTCCACTCACATCAGATCAAATAACTTTTTTTTTTTTACTATAGAAGGAAAACACCGCCTGTGAAAGAAAACTGTTTGCACACAATATCAGTGAAAATATGGTAGTGGCAGCATCATGAGGTGGGAATATTTTTATTTCTTGTTAGTTAAAAAAAAAAAAAAAAAAAAAGCTCAAAATCGTGTTTCATTTGATTTAGCTTTATCAGTTTAAAAACTTTCTTTGTCTCTTTACTTATAGGGTCACTTAGGGAAATTTAACTTTTTTTTTTTTTGACGGACTGAATCCGAATAAGCCTATCAACAATGGAGTCAACAAGTATAAACTTACTATTTTGCGATTAAATTACAGCCGTTAAATGAAATGAACAGTGCTGCAAAGCCATGCCTTGTGTGAACAAGCCAGTAGTTTTATATTCTAGAACGGGATTTAATTACAAATTCTTTCTTTTTCAGCACATAAACATTCAGTCAGAACATAGGTTATTTATTCTGTAATGAAAAAAAAAAAAAAAAACACCACAAATTTTAACGCCCATTTTTCATGAGCAACTAAACCAAGAAAACAAAATACAGATAAAATGCAATTAAGATTAAAAACCCATAAACTTCAAACTGATTTATTACCTTGTGATGAATGAGCTGGTATGATTATCAATTAGACCGTCTGCTTCCATGCACTTACACTGTGAGGTTGTTTAATGTGTGTAGAGAATGATCACATAGAAGATATAGCAGATGTGCCCTTATGTGAGTTTACAGAGCCAATTAGACGTTCCAGTAAGGAACGTCTTCGTGAGTTGTCCAGTTATTGAGTAGTGTCTTCATAAACAACACACAAAATAACGCAAACTTTGCGCTTGTTTTTTGTACATACAAATGAATTTCTGCCACATTTACCTTCTCAGTAGGTAAGCCAGCACTTCAGCTAAGTCAACGTCCTCCTCGAAAGCGGACTGCCGGTCGCTCTGCTGCCTGTCAGCCGTCCTGCGGCCTCGGCTGCTGCTGCTGCCGTTACTACTGCTGCTGTTGCTCTGGTTCTGGTTCTGGTTCGGTTCTGCTGCTTCAGACTGGTCTGCTGGGTTGCCACTGGAAGAGCCCCTTCCACAAGACATCCCAGAACTGGACTGCGAGCCCATAGACTGAGAGGGCCTGGCAGAGACAGAGAGTTAGGAGACTTTTTTGGGGGGACAATTTTGGGTTTTAGTTTTGCAGAGGTCATGTGAAGAACACCGTGTTTTTTAGGAGGAAATGATTAAAAAAAAGAAGCGTTAGGTAATGTCAGGCTGCATCTAAAAGAGTCACTTTGACAAGTTATTTGATTACTTTGACTTCTTAAACCCAAACTACCTATGTGATTCGCCAAATAAAATCTATCGTCACATGTATCCTGTGTGTATGTGCTGCATAAAACGATGCAGATTTGAAAGAGTTAGCTAAAGTTGCTAACGATAACATTAGCTACCGATGGGCAGTCCTCTTGACAGCTCGTCGGTCCAACTCCTCCTGGTTTCGGTGGGGGCTTGTCCGCTAGCTGGATCGGGATTTTCAGCCCGGTCTACCACACAATGCTGGTTTTTGCAGCGAACATGCGGTTTTGACAGCAGCACAGTGTTTGATCAGTGGGCAAGCTGGGCCACTCCGTCAATCGCCATGTTGTTTACAAAAGTGTGAAAAAACCCTGCGCGTCACGTGACCAGCTGTCGTCATATAACCGGAGAGGACAAATAACTTTTACACCTCACCGATGTGCCATGGAAATAACACAAATATTAGGAATCAAAGCAACACTAATTCATGTTACTTTATTACCAATAGATTGTGAATTTCTCTCAGAATTATATTTGTTTGTCTCTACAACCTTTACTGAGCTTCTTCGTGACAGACCAACACAAAGTTAATAATAATAATAATTATTATTACTATACTACAACACAATAGTAGTTGTAGTAGTATAGTAATTATTATTGCTTAGCTATTATTAATGTTATTACTATTATTTATATTTATGATTGTATTATAATAGTACTATAAATAATTATTACTACTATTGTTATTATTTAGTAATTATTATTTATATTAGTTATTAATATTACTATTCTATAAAATATTTATTATATCAAAATTAAAAATTACATTAAATAATTAATTATTAATAATTAAAATTAAATAATAATCATAATAAGCGTTATTATTATTGGTAATAATAATAATAATAATAATAATAATAATAATAATAATAATAATAATAAATATAAAAAGAAAACAATATAATGTTTTGAAAAGGCTTTTTGAACCTACATGAGCCAGTAAAGTGGAAAGTCAGTCCAGAATAGCAATTCATTTTCTTTGGCCCTGATTATCTGTACCTTCAATAACAGAAATATTAAAGACTGTAGAATATATAGCTTCTGTTGTAGTGTTGAGGCAGTTTCCATTGTGCATTTAATGCTTATTAAAATACATTTAGTGTTTGAACTATTAGAATGGGAAATTATGTGCATTTCCAGAGGGAGTCTCAAGTTGCATTCATAGATTTCAGCTATTCCCAAGAGGTAGTGGTGCCCTAGCCCCATAAACACAGAGGGTACATGGTATTCTGTTGCTCCCCTGCTGTACTTACAGCGCAAGTCTTTGAAGTACATCCTGGATTTTCAAGTCTTTTACAGCCTCTAAAATCTTCCAGGCATCTCATCATTGAGCAGCTTCCCTTTAAACATTGAAGGAAAGCACAGTGTTACGATGAGTTCAAGGTGATGGACGGTGTCAGTTTTCTGCAGCAACAGTTACTTGCATGTATTGCAAAAAGTTCAGTTTTGGTCTCGGTACCTTCTTCCACATTTTTATCATCTTGCCTGTGGAAAACTGTAAGTTAGTCTTTTTGTTGCTGTCCTCTTGCCACTCCTCAGTCAAAACCAGATTTGTGGAGTAAGTTAAGTTCTTAAGTTCTCTTGTCAACAGAATCTCTCACCTGAACCGTGTGAATATACTTTTTTTTTTTTTTCAGTTCTTCCATAGTTACCGTGGGCCTCTTGGCTGCTTCTTTAAATGCATAAATTAAGAAAGATAGACCATTAGGTCTTCCTTATTATCTTCATGATTTTTTGGAGGTAAATTTCAGATTTTATGCAAATTATCCAAGCTACCATTCAGTGATCCCTCTCAAAACAGGCATAATCTGATAAAGACAGATAATTAAGAATAAACAGATCAGGAGCTAACATTAAGTACAAACAATAACATCTCGGCTGGTTTTAAGGGTGAATACAGGCTAATCAGCAAGGGACTCCAGTCCAGAAGACACTGAATTTCTGGAGGAAGACATTAAACCTTCAAAGAGGATTTAGTATGATTAAAAACAACACATTTGACTAAACTGGAAAGACCAGAAAAATATCACCCAAATAGTTTCTTTTAACGACATGACTTTGCACAATAGTTTTGTTCATGGGTATAACTTCAAAGCTGTGTGGGTGGTTTCATCAGCTGGATTCAAGTACTAGACTGCAAAGGCTCAAAACGCCACAGGTTTTGGGGTGGTAGCTTTAAAAAAAAAAACACAAAACACACACACACACACACACACAGAAATATCTGGGGTTTGCTTGTTAAGTAACCCAGCAGTAAGCATTGCATCTCTCCAACTCTGACTCTCCTGTGAAAGTAAACATGTCAGGGTGTGACCTGCCTCTTGCTCAGTGACTGCCAGGGTAGGCCCCTTTAATGGATAAATGGATTTTCATGTAGCCGTTTCCTTAACTTCCCCCAGACATGCGTTTTTTTTTCTTCTTCTTCTTCTTCTACTTCAGTGACTGGGGATGTCTTAAGGCCATTGTTTCTATTGTTTGCCCTCCTTTGTGCTGCCATTTTAACCCCCAGATACGTAGAAATTATAGACTTAAGACTGATAGACTTGTTAGGATCCATTCCAGGTTTTGTATTAATCCCCACCGGAGCTAGTTTAGACTAGTAGAAGCCGGTTTTATTCATCTTGTTTATTTAGCACAAAGCTCTGTTCTCCAGAAAACTTTAATCCATATTTAGTTTCTGTTTCAAAAGGATATTTTTGTCCAATAGTACCTGCGCCGGCATTAGGCCTCATCTTGACCTGATTTAAACCTCGTCTGGGAAACTTTGTTCAACTGGTTTAAAAAAAAAAAAAAAGTTTAATCGATAGAACGACATATTACAAGTTCCACAGCTGTACCATGCTGAAGTTTATATATTACAGAACATTAACTTAGATTAATGTTATTTTCACGTGTTTACTAAAAATTGGGCTTCCATACATACATCAAAAAAGTAAAAACCAGTAGGTAAAATTGCGTACAAGGTCAATGGAAATAGGGATGTATGAAGGATAACAGATAGTTTGTTAACGAGATGAAGCTTTGTGACAAACCGCTAAGGAGGCATCGGGTTGATTAAATCTGGACACACAATATGCGCCGTGCTTAGCGATGGGGACCAGACGACTGAGCTTGGACTGGACCTGCATAAAACAACTACATCACTGCTTTTGCCTTCCATTGATTGTCTAATAGATGAAAGCTTGGATTATAAACAGCTGCATTTACAAACGGCATGTCCAAAATGAAAGAACAGATGGCTGTGTTTTTGGTTTCGATTAGCTCCATACCAGCCTTTCTGAACCCATCTGGACGTACTAGCCATGCTGCCAGCTAACACCCTTCCATTCAGGTGAAAATGGAAAAATGTGACCTTGTCTTGATGGTTCATCTATGCTGGAAACTTCTGGCACATATTGGCCTTCTGGCCAATATGTGCCCCAATGGTGGCAGTTGGCCACCATTGGGGACTTTGGTTGCAGGCAGGTGGAAACCCATTGCTGACATAACAGTAAAAATGTTTATACATATGTGGGCCAAAAAAGTTGAAAGTATTCACAGGCACTATGATTTGATTATTTTTAAAAGTTAAAAACACTAAATTAAACTGAAATGTCAAATTTTGTAAATTATTGTAGACCCAAGCTTAAGTATAATTTAACGTGTTTATCATTTCTTTGTGATGACTTTGCAATCTTTTTAATTTACTGGTTTGTAAAATTTCGCCCAATTTTAAAAACTAGTGCACACCCAAGGCCAGTTTTGTCACTGGATGTCGCTAGAAACAAAAAAAAAGAAAAAAAAAAAAGAAAGAAAATTATGGTTAGTAAAAAAAAAAGATTACTTTTGAGTTGCACCTACCATGTTTTCAGAAGATTTCAATCAATCTGATTCCTCTTTGAAAGGCCCCACATCATCAGTGAAAACTTCACGCCACAATGTTTCCTTTGAATTGTGTGATGTATCAACTTCCTGTGCTGGTGTTTGGTCACAAATTTGTGACATTTTTCAGCTGTGGTTACGGGCTGCTCAAAACCATTCAGCCGCCGCAAATGGTCTCCGGGCCGCTCTTTCGACACCTCCGCTCTGCTTCATCAAAATTCCCCAGACGAGAGAAATGCAATTTTGCGTCATCACACAGTAAAATTGTAATAAGTGCAAAGTGACAATTTAATGTCATACTGTCAACTACCAATGTTTTTATTTTTTAATTTAATAAGAATCTCGAAGAATTCTCCCATTAAACATGTTTTTTTTTTGTTTTTTTTTGACGATTTGCACTTCATCTGTAAACTTAATATGGAATTGTTAAAGCTTTGTTTTTACAACATCAGAGTATATATAAAGCCCTGCAACCTTTTGTAAAAGACATGGGCGAGTGACTGAGCAGACGCCACAAAGGGCATTGTCTCTTCGAACTTCATTATCAAGAGAAACTTCCTCCTTTACAAATTTGCTGCTTTGGTTAACCAAAAATAGCCATCAAGCATAATTATTGTTGTTCCCCTAAATTATCTGTAACCATCATTGTAGTTTCTGTTCTCCTTCTCACTAAACGATTCAAGTACATATCTCGTAGATGCCCTTCATCTGAAGATGGGGCAGTTATTGAGGCAAAACCTTTTAAAAAAAAAAAAAAGATTAAAAAATGCTAAAAATATTTTCAGAGCTGCAGGTTTATTTGAGCCATGCTGCATTGTTAATCCTAACAGAATATCATATGATACAGTGTTTGCATACTGTATTTTTTTTAAACTTTGGTTTATAATTGTGACTGCATTTGATATTCAATTAGTGCACATGGCAGCAAACATGTGACTCAGTGAAACCCTGTTTAACAGCACAATGAGTAACCTTTAGTTTGAATATGTGTATTCACTGGGGTGGCATTAAGAAATTATTTTAGCAAAATCAGAGGTGACACATTCTTATAAACTTGTTACTGCAGCCGTTTCATAATTTATATTGCAAGTTAAACTTTGTTTCTTTGGTGTATAAGGACAAACTAACGAAGGCCAAGTTTTTTCTTGCACTCCTCAAAATGGGAATGACAAAGAAACATGTCATTGAGATGAGAGTTGATCTCCAAAAGTTACAGAATTTTCATAAGACAAGTAAATCCTCATCAAAATGCATTTATACATACAGTCAAAGGAATATCTAAAGGGTTTAAGACAAGCGGAACATCTCCATAATGACCATAAGTTGAGATTATTTAGGTAAAATATCAGAAAATACAATTAAATGACTATTTGACTTTTTGGGAAAAGAAAAAATCCCTCCACATGGATCTGTCGTGAATCAAAGAATGAATATTTGCAGTAAAGTTTGGCATTATTGTTAGCAATAATGGTGAATCTCTGAAGCTTTCTCTTCTAAAGACTCTGTGAACTTTATTACTTCATGGTGTCAAGAACACTTAAGAAAATCCACTGATTTTGACTAACAAAGTGATATCTTAGAAATCCATAAAAGCCCTTTGCTATTTTCAGTTTTTATTTTATTTTATTTTTTGCTTAAATTTACCAGAAGTGCAAATAATTGTAGAGGTTACTGTGAAAAAAAGAAAAGCAGTTTAGTAATCCTAACCAGAACCGGACTAGCAGATGCTAGTCAACTTTGTTTTGGGCTCCATAGCAACATGAATTGTACTACAGCAAGCTGTTAGATGACAATAACATGAACGCAGCATTAAAGAGATAAGAATTAGTTATTTAATATATAGTGTGCAATGTCGGCATACTGTTTGCATTGTTGCAGGAGTGCAGTGTTAACCTGCTCTACATTAAGACGCAGTCAACAGTCCATAAGAGTGGGTATGTCGTCTCCAATTGACAGACAAAAATAGATTACCCTTTTTGGAGGAATGAATAGTTCACATAGTGTCGTGGCTGGCAATGACGTTTATAATATACATTCATCTGGAGCAACTCCAGTTCATTCTCAAGCATTTTCACAATTACCCAGCAACTGCATTTTGATACAGTTCACTCTGCTTATCTAATAACAACGTTAGGTCTGTAAAATATGACTAAGTACAGTGAGGAACTATTAGAATCAGCTGTAATGTGCAGGATTTTTTCTATAAAACGTGCGCGCTCAGCAGTATTGCATACTGCTCTGGACGATATCTCTTAAGGTAAACGGTCATTTTCCCCTCAACTCGTCTCTCCTCGTTCAGACCTGAGTGGGAAAAAAAAAAACAAAAACAGAGGAGAAAATCTTCACCATTTCAGAAAAAATAAAAATCATGTTACAGAAGTGAAGCAGAGAACGCAGCAGATAGCCTGATAGCTTTGAGCTCACCCAGCCTTTGAGCGGTGTGTCTGATCTTTTCTTGTGCAGACTGTATGTCTGCCCCCTCTGGAACAAGGACCTCTATCTCCCCCACATGGTAGCCAAAGTCAGCTTGATCTAGATCTATCTTCACCCCGTCCTCTCCTTTCAAAGTAAATGACCTCCGTGTTGTGGTAAACTCTGCGAAGCAACACAGCTTCAACGTGTTCAGCCAAGAGTCGTCTTCGTCAGAGGGGGTAATGTCCGCCTTGCAGTCCTCACATGTGACTTTAATCACCTCCTTCACTCTCTGGTAAATTTCAGGCAGATTTGTGATCTCCTTATACCGAGTACACAGAGACTTTTCTCTTCCTGGCTCCACTGTGCCATTGACCGGATCTATTGGACACTTGAGCTCCCAGGATTGTTTCCGTCGGCGCAGCCACACGTCTCTCAACGTCAGTTTAAAATCCGGGGTGTCAAAATACTTATCGTGAAACTGTTTCTGCCCGACACAATCTGCAGGAAGGGATATAAAGTTAGAAACCAATGGTTAAAACTAATTAAATTAAACTGAATATGTCTGGAATGGCTGCAGGTGCAAATCAAGAGTTGGGAAATTATCAGTGAGCTCATATAAAGCATTTCTTATACTTGCCTCCGATGTCCTCTATCGCTTTCAGGGTGTCAGAGTCGAATAAAAACTTTCGTTCCACTTCCACGCTCATCTGAAGAAAATTCAGCAACATCAGCCTAGATACTGTTATAAATAAAGCCAAAGTGCTTCTAGACTTTAAAGGACAGAACAACAACACAGCAATAGACAGATAGGCATTTTTAAATATAGTTTGCAATTTCTCCTTATTTTTCCAGAACAAGCAAAAGTCATGATGTGATTTCCACAGAATCTTGATGTTATTCATGTAGAAAGCTTTATCTGTGACTACCACCAAGAGTAATTTTAAAACTTGTGAACTTATTATGATAATTTCATTTTTAAACCTTAAAAATGTATCAATCTCAAGATATATTCTCAAATAGTCAAGCTGTTCTGAAACATGTTTTGGTTAACTACCAGCCAAACAATAAAAAAAATGAATCTGGATACCTCTAATGCACTTTTTTAAAGTGAATATACAACTTTTTGTATTTTATGATAGAGGTAAAGCAACATATACTGGTGCCTTGCAAAAGCACAAAAGCACTTCATGTCATGTATTTTACCAGTGTTAAATCTTAAATACAAAATAAGTACCTTATTTAACTGTAACATACAATTTACTTTTTATTTAATTCAATAATATTAAAAAAATAATAATAATTTGAGCAAACCAGTCATAGTATGTAACTTAACAAGTCAGCTAAAAAACAAACAAACTTACGGTCCACCCTCTTTAGGAATGCAGTCATTTTTGTTGAGATTAGTAATTAGAATAGAATAAAATAAAAAATAAAACAAAACACCTGCCCTACGAACAGTCCGAAACGCTGCTGGAAACATATACCGTCAAATCTGCGAAACAATGTGCAAAGCACAACAGAGGGACCAATGTTCTCACATACCTTCACAGGTGACGACCTTTCAATGCGGGGTTTTCTCACTCAAAACCCGAGTTTTAAGCAGGTTTTAAGATAACTCGGGCCAGTAAGCTAAATCTATTTTTGCTCAGGCGCATGAAGGGGCACCTATGGAGGTGTTCAGGATAGTCAGCGGCCGCCTCGTCGGTGCAGAGGCGCACAGATGGTGCAGTTTTAATCCTCACCGCTTCATAAATATTTATTCCGCACACTCGACTGGTTGATGTGCGCCACACCTAACATTTGATTGAAAACATGTCATAATTCGTGCGGGAGGCGCCGAGCAGTGGCTTTGCTGCTTCGGCTCCATTATTCAGCTTTAATTAACTCGTCTGAATGTGTGTGACGATCCAAGTTGGCAGAATGGGGGCTCATTTATAATTCACCTTTTAAAGTGGGAATGAGGAATGGTTTCATTTTAAAGGGCATTCCGTCTAATCTAGTCATCGACATGTTGTTTCTTTCGTAAAGGGGAAATTAGGCAATCGGGCTGTTTGTTCTTATGATAATTGCATTGGCCATTAAACACTTCCTGATATATATATATAATGTGTGATATCTGTGGAGTTACATAAGGGATTTCATAGTCATGTACGGAGGACCAAAACTGCTACAGTCGAATAAATAAATCCATCCTAAAACATTATCTACAAATAAGAAAATTCTATGCATTAGAAATATCTGTATATCATAAATAAATGTACTTGCAATTATTATAAATGTGCCATTTTTTCTATTATTATTATTACTATTCAGAACAAATTGAAAAATGTTACACATATTTAATCTTGCATATTAGATGACGACATGAATGGAAACAAAAACAGAGTCAAGACAATTTCAGAATTAAGTCACTGATTGGTTAGGCTAAAAAGTAAAGTTTATGAAGACCCTGCTACATGTAAGAAAAACTATTATTTTTTTGTTAATACAAGTAATATTTTTATGACAATGCTAACTTACTATAAACTTCATAAAAGATGTATAGCTTTATTTTTGTTCAAATACATTCAAAGAGCTGTGTAAATAATTTTTCTTAATGCAGTCAGCCCATGAGATAAATTCTGAATCATGCAGTTCCTTCTAATATGCAAGGTCAACTCCCTATGTAATTAAAATGAAATGATTATACTGATAAATTATTTGTTGCTAAGAAACAAAAAATATATAGTTTTGTAATAATAATAATACTACTACTAATAATATTAAATACAAAAACAGAATTAAAACAAGTTGAAAGGGTTTCAAATATGAATAATAATTTTTGACATCAAAAGAAAACTAAAATTACGATTAATATATGCAATTGAATTAATTAATTTGGTATTGTTTTGGAGGTAAATCAAATAACATTAGCACAGTTTTACTCTGGTTAGCATTTTCAGCTCTTAATTGAACAGATGTATTACACACACACAAACACACACACACACACACACACACACATATATATATATATATATATATATATATATATATATGGTAAATCAGTGTAGCAGGCACACTGATTTATCATTTATATATTACACTTTAGTAATTATTTCAAGATTCCTATTAATTATAAATAGCTAAAAATAATGAAATATAAAATTTATAAACTAAATATACAAATAGTTTTTATTTATAATTTAATTTTGCATATAAATTGATATCTATTTATTAATTTGTTTTTTTTTTTATATAGAAATATAGGAGTCTTTCACGACTTATTCATTTACCGGATTTTGGCACTTCTCGCCCTCCATAACGCATGTGCCCTCTGAATGTCAGCAATCAGCCTTGGGGGGAGCTGTGGTCTGTTTACTAGAGGGAAGAGGGGAAGGAGAGAGGGCGAATGAAGGGAGGGGGAGAACAGAGGAGAGCAGAGAGAGAGCGAGAGAGGGAGGGCAGGCAAGAAAACTTTTCACTTGTGAGGATCCACAGAGGAAGCGTGTGTGCGTGTTGGAGCGGCGACCATGCAGGTAAAAACGCATTAGCTAATTGCTCCGAACTTAATTAAACGAGATTCGCGGTCGGTTAATTGCGCCCGTTCGAGCGCGGAGAGTGGCCTGCGACTGTTAGACGAGCGAGTAAAACGACGGATCGTGCCCCGATACTAATCCGATCCATAATAGAAATCCTACATTAAATCCCAAACTTTTTTTTCTGCCCCCTCCGTCTCTGTTTCGCCTGCTCTCCCTGCACCACCCCCATCGTCGAGGCGAACGCGACGCACGTACTCCGCTTTCAAGTAGCTTTTTTTGTGTGTATCGTTTAATTCTCTCGCCAATTACGTGCTGGGAGCTGTTTAAATAAGAGTTTAAAATGCCCATGTGTTGCACCGAAAGTGTTTAAGGTGTGGATACGAGCGCTAGGACGCAGTTAAATAGGGGGTCTAACTGGGCGGCGAGGGAGGAGGGGGTTCGAGTGTTCCCAACACATCTGTAAGCGGAGCCCACGTTCATTAATTAAATGGCTTTAGTCGGGCTAGGCCTCCATTTACGCTGCTGAGCAGCAGGCGGCGGGCGGTGCAACCCTAGATGCCCGATTGGCAGCCCACAATCAGAGGGGGAAGGAAATAACCAGAGGCCGAGGTTGTTGTTTTTCTTTTTTTTTAATCCGAAGTTTAGTAAGAGATTTTTTTTTTATGGCACGGGTTAACTCGATCGATGTTTTCCAGCTCCCACCTGGCCCGGACAGAGTTTGTTTCCAGGGAGTAGAGAGCACCCAGTTGGAGGCAGTTTGAGCAACGGTTAATTATCAGCGCCTGCTAACAGGCTAGCTAGCGAAGTGACACGGCTGTTAACAGCTCCGGCTCTTTTGTTTATTAATTTAACGACGGCCCAGCCCAAACCAAGAGCCGATTGGAGATTATGCTGACGCTTTCCTCGTCTTTTTTCGCAGTTTCAGAGAAGTGTGTCCGTCGCCGCAGGATTATTTTTTGGTAAACTAACGGCTAACGAGCATTTCCAAGCAGCACTGTAATGCGACGTTGCAGGGGGGCTTCACAGCCTAGCTTGCTAGCTAATTGATTCGGTCGGCATAGCTAATTAGACTGCTCATTAATTAGCCTCCTTAAGGCAGAGAGACTCAAAAAGCTGTTACGTTGTGGTCTTTATTGTTAAATGTGTCACGGGGTATTAAATGTGATGTACACAATGCAGGGGTAGGCTCATCGAAATAGTATCCGATCACATATCCCCGCTAGCTTGCTAATTGGCATGAGTAGGAAGTAAGGTGGTAGCTGTGTTGGTATTTTTCCTCCCAGGCACGGGTTGCGTTTTTGGCTGCATCTGTGATTATTAATGCTGGCAGAAAAATGCATCTACGGTTTTCTTGAAATGCATACTGCTGGATGTCTTTTTTTTAATTATTATTATTTTTTAACGAATACAAATGCATGCTGTTGAGTTGAAGCAATGAGATCTGAAAATAAACGGCCCAGTGTTTTTGTGGCATCTGTCAGAAGTGGTGCTGCATGGGATAATTTGCATTTCTTTTTTTTGCCTTGTTTGTTCTCCTTTTTTGTAGCACAGGTTTGTGCACATGTGCTCTGAGATTAGTCTGGATTTAGTTTGAATTAAAAGAGGAATAAAACATTAGCTCTTCCATGTGGGAACCTCATTATATAGATGGTTTCTTGCATCACAATGTGAAATTTGAGCAGGTTATGGCAAACAAATAAAAGGGGATCCTCCCATAAACACATGGGCCAATCTGATGATCCCATGCTATCATAACCTTATATAGAAAAACAAATGAGAGACAAATTTACATACTGCAATCTAAGAGATTTTATTAAAAAGAGAGAAGCAATTATTTCTAAAGTTCTGGTAGGGGGAAAAAAAAATCAATGTTACAACCTGGTTTCTTTAATTAATCAATTAGCAAAGTTTTCAAGACAAATGCTTCCTTCTGAATGTGAAAAGTAGACATGGTGCCAACGACAGGTGTTTAAATAAAAAATTAAGATTCAGTGTTTTAAAAGCTGAAAACAACGGGGTGTTTTTGTCTTTCAATTTACACTTGTACAACGTGTTGACTACACTGTCATCACAAGAGCTGTTGCCTTTTTTTTATTATTTTGCCACGAATCAACAAACAATATTTAGTGATTTGAACAAATTCCAGTTTGTTTGTAACCACTTGAATTTTACAAGTCAGTTAACCGACTTCTGTATGTTGAGGAACAACATTAAGATTTTATTCTTCTTTAAAAGTCAACATTATAGCTGAATGCTAAAATGAACTATTCTGTGCCATTTTTAGCAGAAACCGGAGCTCGTCAGGACTACTTTTATATTCATTGTTTGACGCAAACCTTCTTGAAAACATTAACTAACTTTTATTTTTATTATTATTATTCACATACATTTGGCTGAGCAAAGTTTCAGCAATATGCTTTTGGCTCTGTTGTTAGAAGTAAAATAAAATTGGAATGACAATCTGGATATGTTTATTGAAAATGTTGCAAACAAAGCCAAAGGGGGCGGAGCAGCCAGCTGCCTAATAACCAACCAGATGATTGGAGGACAAATGATGGCATGAACCTTGCTTGAATATCATGCGTTTTAATACATATATCTAATCAGTATTAGAGAGTAGTCCATCTCTAAAGTTAGTCATCTTTAGGTGCTTATTTTGAAGAATATACATTTTATTTTTTTTTATACTTTTTGATTCAACGCTTTGTAGAGAAACTCCAGTATAACAAGCTAATAATTACTGGCTAATTCAACAGAATACTTGGTTAGGTAGCTTGGTAGTTGTTTGCTTATATCAGACCAGAGAACAGCTTTAACTTAATTTGATGGGCCGCTCTTTTTAGTTTCCACACACTGATTTGTTTTTTTTGTGTGTGTGTGATTGAAAGCATTTTTTTCTTGAAAACAAGGCCAAAGTATCCATGTTTCAGCCAGATAGCTGGCAGTACAGAGCAACAAGTCGGGGCAGCACTTGCTACCCTGACACTTCAGCATCTAATTGAAAGTAGTTTAAATCGCAGGAGAGAACATGTTGGTGGATTTAAAGGAGTAACTTTTGCCTACTCGTGTGGTTAAAGATTTGACGTAAAGGCGGAAAAAAATAACATAATGCTGATCTGAGATTAGTTTGTATTTTAACTAAATAGAACTCCAAAATGACTCCCTTCTTATGGATTAACATGGTTGGACGAGGTCAATTGGTTTGACTCTCCAGATTGTTGAATGCCTTTTTATTTAGAGGGGGAAATTATCAGCTGGAAAAATAATGTATTTCCATTTGCGTTCAAAGTTTTGTGTCGTCTCAAGAGTTGAAATGCGTTCCAGGAAACGAGCCGTGGGGGAGCATAAACAATAAGCATTCTCGGAGTCTTTGATGAAATTACCCCAGTATCAACCAGCTATTAACGGGCCCGCTGCGAGGCTTAACCAACAAGTGTGCTAAAGTATTTTTAGAAGGAGGAGCGTGATTCACTGACATTCGTTTGTATCTGTCAGGAGGAGCCTGGAGAGACGGTGTGCAGTGAAAGGAATGGAGTTGCAAAGTGGCTGTGCCCGCTGTGCCAACAAGGGCAGCCTGACAGATTTTCCTTGTCTCTACATCTCACTGAGCAACACAGCGTACTTCCATCGTGTGTGGACAGACTGCTGGACATTGTGAGTTTGGTATGTGACTATTCGCAATATCTTGCATTACAAATGTCGTAATCAATGGCTTGACTAATTTTTTTTAAACTTTCCTTCCCTTCTAATTACATTGCTTAACCCAATAATTACAGCCAGTGGAAGGAAGAAAGTAAAAGATTTGGGTCCTATAGATCTAACATCAGGTGTACAAAAAGAAACTACTACAAATTGAAAATGATCCTGTGTTATTAAACAAACATAAAACCAAAAGCCTTGCTGCTTCCATTTGGATTAAGCAGAAAAGTTGCAGCCTGACGCATCTAATTAAAGCACTTCATTAACTAATCATCACCATGTGTGACAGTGTTTTCTGTAAAAGCAGGAGCTTTGGCGGTTTAGTCTTGAAGTCTCGTGTCCGTGTATACAACGCCAAGGTGGAAAGACATCAGCAGTGACTTTAGAGAAGCAATTGTTGCTGCCATTTAGTCTTTCAAGGGGTTGTTGGTCCACATCAAAGCAGGTTTAAAGTCATCGTTTAGCAGCTAATTGACAGTTTCTTATCTTCCCAGGTTGGAATGTTTTTGAACCATGTTTGTACTCAAAAGCATGTTTGTAGTACAACCTTGAGAGATGATGGTTAAATCGCCAGGCTTTAACTCTGGGTGCTAGCTCGTGCCTTAAAGTCTTAAAGTATTTAAAATGAAAGCCCTAGGATGTCTTAAATTAATTTTAAAATAAGTTGGCCTTAAATATGTTAGTCGGGGTTCTTAAATTTTGTTGTGACAGAGCTATTTAATCATAATCTGTGCAGTTTTCTTTTTTTTTTCTCGTGAGACTTTACTGTTACGCAAGACTTGAGTCACATGCAGAAATCTTCACTGCTTTGTGTGACTCAGGGTGGTTGCAGCTACAGTAACTTGCTGCTAATATACCTGTGTTAGCTACCTTAATAGATAGCTAGCTATATTAATACAGCTAGCTAGCTAATCAGCAAGAGTAGCTAAAATGGTGACAAAAGTAAAGCTAGCTATCCATTATGTTTATCATGGCTAAGTGAAAATTTATTGCCAGTTTGCTGGATAATGTTTGTCTTAGCTGTTGGCACATTGCTGTTGCCAACCCATACAATTTATTTATTAGTGACTTTCTTTTGTATATTTCTGTCATTATGGGTCTTAAATTCCGTTCATAATGCTCTTAAAATATTGGTTAAGACGTTTTTCATTTGAGTTAGTGAAATGTGAGTAAGCCTTGTAACTTAGACTTTAAATTTGACCAAAGTGGCTTAATTTTCTTAATCTTAAAATTACCCTTTGGTTGATGCTTATAACTCACAATTAGCAATGAAATACTTGTTAAAGTAGTCGTTAGAGACAATTAACTAGAGGAATAAATAATGTAATACAAAATGTGTTAATATACTAATACGATTGGCAGCTCTAGGTGAAAACGGTTTATTATTAGAACAATAATAGACTAAGTTTTAAAGTGTTTATGGAGACACCACATTGGGAATAATGAGCCACCTCACAAAAATAAAAACTTTAAAGAAAACACTTATTGTGAAGTGTTGGGGAGACGGCGAGTTTGTATTGGTGGATCTATTAAAGACGGGGTATGCTCTCGGGGTAATTTGCAAATTAAAGACTAGCCAGGCTTGCTATGTGTAATATAACCACACTTGCTTGAGTCACGCCCAAATGTGCTACATAATGACATTCGGCTCATCTGGCAGGAGCTGCTGCAGAGTCAAGTTTGTGATGGGAATTCAGCTGAACGACTCCTTCTCTTTTTACAGGCCGTTTTAAAACAGGCTGCGAGTGGAGCAGAAGATTGCAGAGGTGTTCAGGAGACCACAGGTGAGTGTTGGGAATACTTGCACTTAGTTAAACCATAAATGGATATGACATAATCATCTATGCATTTTAAACTAAATGGGTTGATTCCCAGACTAGTAAATATGGATCCTGTAGCGCTGTGGAAAGTATTTGTCCATACATTGGTTTTGCTTTTTTTGTGTCATAGTTAAATTTCAGATTCAAATCTTGATTTAAAAGATGACATGATTACAAAAGACCATTTTCAAAGGACTATCACCATAAGAAAAAAAACCCCTCCAGATCAACATATGTGAAAAACAAACAGTTTTTTCCTCTCTTGGCCCTTGAAGCATTTGTGAAAGCTGGCATTGAGCCTTTTACTTTGCATTAGGGAAACTTTGTCCCACTCTTCTTCGCAAAAAATACATCTAAGTCAATCACATTGGAGGGTTTTCAAGAAGATCATCACACCTCTTCTGAATCAATTGTAAGTCTAGACTTTGAGTAGACCACGCCAAAACATTCTCTACTACAAAGCCCGATTTCACTTTAGCTTTTGTTGACGATCCGATGCCCGGATGTTCTCCTTGAGAATTTGCTCGGGAGCAAAATTCATGGTTCCATCATCTGGGTTCGTTCAGGTCTTGAAACTAGGTGTTTATTATTTTTAAATGTTAAAAATATTAAATCTTAGAAATGGGGATAGCAACAAATTAGCATTGATTTTGTTGATGTATATCCAAAAACATGAAAGTTAAGACGGTTTTTTTTTTTCCCCCTAGATGCTGAATTTTCACAACTGATGTCCACTGAAGAAACCCATTCAGACCCCTGCCAATCCACAGAGTGTTCAGACGCTAGCCAGACCCTTGCTGACAAAGAGATGGAGGAGGAAAGCATAATGGAACGGGAGGGAGGTGACGCTGAGGTGGTTTTAGAAGAGGAGGGAAACTTACCCCCAGAAGCCAAACTGCAAAATGCAACTGAAAACTCAGAAATACCAGGCACAAGTGAAAAGTCAGTTGGTAAAAACAGTGTTCCAGCTGAAAAAAGCACCCGGTCATTCAAATGCAATGCCTGCTTGGAAAGTTTCTCCAACAGGACTGCCTTGAGTGTTCATTATACCTCTGCATCCCATGTTCAGAGGATGACCTCAGGCGCTGCAAAGCAAGGTGCAGAAGGCTCTACCCAGCCTCCCTCAGTTGCGGGTCTGTCTCGCCCGTACATATCGAACAAGCCCTACCAGTGTGCTGTGTGTCGAGTCTCATACAATCACGCCATCACCCTTGAGAGCCATATGAAATCTGTTTTGCATCAAACCCGCAGCAGAAATGCTGGCATGGTTTCAAACGGTGCAGTACCTGCTGCCAGTTCGAGAAGTAGCAACGCCAGCGCTCCGAACCCGGTAGTTACAACCTCTGAAAGCAGAGGCAGCTCCTTGGGCACCACCAGCAACTGTGCTGCTCCTGCGACCGTGATGGTGGGCGGCGCGAAGGATGGAGAGCAGATTGCAGGTTCACAAGTGGCTCCCTCCCTCCTCACGTCCCCGGTGGCCTCCGCTCAGGCAGTCTCTGCCTTTCTCACCCTCCTCACGTCAACTCCCAGCACCCTGTCGCATTCCATCCTCCCGTCGCTGTTCGCAGCGGGCGCCGCACCCGGTACCGCTGCGCCTCAGCTCGTGCCTCAGCCTCACATGGTCATGCCCCTGATCTTAAATGGGCTCCAAGCCCAAACTCAGCAGCATCAAGACAACCAGCAAGGACAGCTCCTCACGCAGTGCGTGCCATTCGTAGGCCTCAACCCAGCCCAGCAAGCCCTACTAACCCAAAGACTTAACAGCTTACAGAACCAGTGGCCCTCATCGGTTGTTTCAGCTCACGTGCAGCCCCCTCAGGAAGAACAAGGGCAAGAGAGGCAGAGCAGCGACGAAAAGTCCTCGGATCAGATCAAGAACGGGGACAACGGGACTTCGGAGAACGGCAAGGGAGACAGACCTGAAGGAGAAACCGTTGATGAATCTGCACAGTGTGCAGACGGAGAAGACAAAGGGAAGGTTGACGGCAATGAGGACAAGGTGAAAGATCAAGGTAGCACAACAGACGGAGATGGCTCTACAGATCAGTTGAATCCAAAAGGTGATAAAGAAAATTGCCTGAATCACTCCCGGGCAGGCACAGGCAAGAGTCTCCGCAATAACAACCTCTCGCCTTCAGCGTCTGTGGCCAGCCTCAGTCCAGTGAACTTAGACCTTACACTCAGCCCCGATTCCACCCCTCAGAAATCTCAATCTGGCACCACCCCTTGTGATTCACCAAAATCCAGCCCGAATACCAATGCCTTAACCACCAGCCAAACTAATCTTCGTTGTAACACCGAAGAGGCCAATCATTTAGACCTTCCTGTACTGTCAGAGTTCCAGTCCGAGGTTCTGTGGGCATTCTTTGAGTCCCGTAGTGAGGCGGATGCTGCAAGTCCTCCTCATGAGGACTGTGAAGCACTAGGTAGAGAGGTGGGGCTTTCAGAGGAGGAGGTTCGGAGGTGGTTGAGCCACGCCCGCCAGACAAAGCAGAGACGGAGAGCAGAGCTGAAACACATGGATGGATTTACAAGACACAGTCAAGGATCTGATAACGACTATGACGACGAGGAAAACTCTCTCATTATCGCAGAAGGTGACGACGATGCTGAAGCATCAAGTAGTCAGGTCATGGATTTGTCTGGCACAAGAGGGAAATGCAAGAGGAGGAACGCAGGAAAAGAGGGATGTGGAGAGTCAGCTCTAACATCTGACTCAGAAACCGAAATGTACACTTCTGTCATCGTTTCTGATGAGGAAAGCCAAAACGAATTGCTCAGAGAAGGTCCTGAAAGTCCCGCTAAGGACGAAGCACAGCGGGAGATGCATGGCGACAAGGGCACAGCTGGAGGAAAGGTGCTGCGCTCCACAACTGTGTTTCTCTCCGATGCAGAGGACGAGTACGAAGATGATGAGAGTGGAGGAGCTCAGAGGGCTAAGAAGAAAAAGCGCAAAGGCGATTTTGAGCGAGACGAGGTGGAGTCAAAGAAGGAAAGACAGGACCCGGATGTGGATCTGGAGTTGGAGGCTCAAGGTGATCCTCCGAGTGCGCAATCTGCAGCGATGGACCCTACTGAGATTCCCCCCGGTGCTCTGCACTCTGTCCCTTTGTCCATTTCTCCATTTTCTACTCAATTCCTCAGCCCTTATGTTCTCTCCCTTCCTCCCTCAATGGCAAGCGATGGAAGTAAAATATCGGTCTTTCCAAACTCCCCAACAATCTCTCGCTTTCCTGGCTCTTTACTCTCGCAGACTCTCTCCTCCCACAACCAAACCTCTCACTACCTGTCCAACGGAGATGATTCCGAATCTGCGCTGGATCTCAGCATAGGGAAAAACAACTCCAAGTATGCTTCGTCCTCCTCATCTGTCGATAAAATATCAGTACAGAAGGGACAGCTGTTGGACGGACTTGGCCTCCGGCCCACATCCAAAGGCATGGTGGTTGTCCAAGTTAAACCAGAACCCGGCACTGCCATGCCTTCGTCCAATAGCCCAATAAATCTGGTCAACTGCGGCAACATGACAAAGTCGAACATTTATATGAGAGCAGATGACAAGACAAACGCCACTTTTGTGAAAGTGGAGAGAGACCGGGAGAAAGAGACCGAGCTGCAAGAGAGGAAGTCCAAAGGAAAAAGGTACCGGGACATGCGCCGCTCCAGGACCATCATTCAAGCTGAACAGCTTGACATTCTGTATGGCTGCTATTTCAAAGACCCTAATCCTGGGAAGCACGAGTTTGAACAGATTGCCGAGTGGGTTCATCTCCCAAAAAAGGTTGTTCAGATCTGGTTCCAGAACATGAGGGCGAGGGAAAGGAAAGGCGAGGTCCGGTTCATCAGCGACGGCACTTTGGCTGCTGTTGGAAAACCTCTCATCAAGTTCACATGGCCTCTTTCTAAACCCATATTCTCAAACAAGACTGCTACAAATAACACCGGGGGCATCCCAGCTACTCCAATTGTTCGGACACTTATAAAGACGGAAAAAGAGCCGGAGAAAGAGCTGGCAAAAGCAGCCTTAGTGAAGAAAGTGATCCCAGTTCCCATCAAGCCCAAGGAGGTAGCTTACCCCACTGCAGGGTCTCCTGTGAGCAGCAGCATTACTGCAGTGCCAAAGACCAAACTTGAAGCCAGCAGCAATGTCAGTATGTTGAAAGTTTCATCCAAAGTCCCTACCCCCGTCCTCTATCCCCCACCCAAGGAACCAGTTCCAATTGCCCCACGGCCCATCCAGAAACAAGAAGAGGAGAGTGAAGAAGAAAAAACCGATGAGGAAAAAGAGGATGACAGTGAAATGTTGATCAGACCGGGCATGGCTAACCGCATGGTACCGAAGCTGGCTACAACTCCCATCAACAACAGGCCTCCAGTCTCCACTCTAGTGCCACCAAAACAAAACGGTCTCAACTACTGGACCCCCAAAGTTCCCATAAAGATCAACACTCTGTCAAGAGAACAACTGGCGCTTCCAACACACACGCCGCCCCGTACCATCCCCCCTCCTCCCACCCCTAGCATCGCACCGGTCAGCCCAAACACACCCGGTTCCGCCAAAGCAGGGAGCCCGTCCACACCAATCATCGTGAAGTCCAGTCCCACGGAAAGCAGCTTTCTGTCCCACTCTGCCAGCCGCAGGCCACGCACCCACCTGTCCTGCCTTCAGCTGTCCATCTTGCAGTCATGCTATGAAACCTGCGCCCACCCCAATGCTATGGAGTGCGAAGCGATCGGCACAGAGCTCAACTTGCCTCTCAAGGTGGTGCAGATCTGGTTCCAGAATACCAGAGCCAAGGAGAAGCGCTGGAGGCTGCAGCAGGAAAAAATGGTACGTTGCTACTTTCCTGTATTACTCTGTTTTTAAGACGAACAAAAAAGATAAATATTTTTGCGCTAGCAAAAAAGATTATTGCTCCTCCTGCAGCAATAATCTTAACAAAAATGGATGTTTTGATGTTAAACTGTAGTATTCTGGTCACAACATTCAATTTTGATTTTTGGTCCTTTTTATAATATTTCGGAGGCATTCTTCACATCTTCAGTAAATATGTAAAAACTTTTAAGTTTCTCTGATCCACATAGGATCTAATTATAGTGCTATGAGAAAGTATTACCTCTTAAAATCTTTACTTTGTTTTAGATCATTGTACAATTTTTAAGATTAGGTAAAGGTAACAAGAATAAAACTAAAATGCAGTTCATAAATTATGATTTTATTTACTAAGGTTAAAAAAAAAAGCTATTCAAGGCAATCTGAACATCTGTGTAAAATTCAGTGCGCCCTCAATAGATTCACTAGTGCCTATATTGCCATGTGAATTAATCTTTTTTTTTTTTTTTATTGAATGTGGAGTTTGCCCCACTTTTTATAATTTAGCTAAATTAGTATGGTGGACTGATCCTGCCAAATTTGACAAAAAAATTTAGAAAGAAAGAAATGGCTTGATAGGGTAATATACTAGATATACTATATATATATATACTTGCATTGAAAAATATTATCTTCCCCAACTTAACTGATTTATACAGTGCAACATAAATTAATATGCAACATTATTTCTATTTTTATCTTACTTCTAATCTTCCCATTCTTTTTATCTTTAATGCAATTTCTTTTGATTACATCACATTTTATTTCATAAATTTTTTTTCTTCTAATTTTTTTATTTATTTTATTTACTGTCCCTTTTTTTCATGTGGTGATTTATTTTCGCTCGTATTTTCTACCCTATTTTCTCCTTTATTTACTGTTTCTTATGTTCCTCATATTCATTTTTCTTTTTGTAGGAAAGTAATGTGACAGTAAATAAAAATAATAATAATTAAAAACAGAATATAATGAAATAAAGGAATCTAATAAAACAAGACTGGAAATAAAACAGGAAATACTGGTAATTTGAAATCTATACTATTGAAAATAATTGTTGTGCAGTAATCTAATAAGTTAGGATTTTTTGAGGGGCAGCACGGTTGCCATATTTGGCACATTAATCATCAAGCCATTAATATTAATATCTTTTGCCAATTTTGGCAGAATCCATCCTCCATACTTTGCAAATAGTTTTTAAAAAATCATGCCAAAACATTTCAATAAGATTGAACTCCAAACTTTGACTAAACCACTCAAAAAGAAGTGTTTATTTTATTTTAGCAATTTAGAGGTAAACTTGCTGGTGTGCTGTATAAATAAAGTGCTTGTGCCTTTAAGGTCCCGAATTGATAGCTGAACAATTACCTTCAGGATTTTCTAATAGAAAGCAGAATGCATGATCCCATCATTTACAGCAGCTAGACCAGGTGTTGAATCAGCAAAGTGCCACCAGCCTATCAAACACCTTCCAAAAAATCCTCTTTTGTCCAGAAAATGTAACAACTCTTGGGGATCATCAAAATGCTTTTCAGCACATGGGAAGAAGGGCCTGTTTTATCAGCAGTTTTGGTTTCCCCTTGAATCCAAGTCTCTAAATGTTGACTCATTAATAAGGACCATAAGTGAGATTTGTAGGCCTGGAGAAGTTCTGTGTCCTGTGAACTTCTGAATGAGTCATCCATGTTCTCCTGGTGTAATTTGATAGGTTGGCCACTCCTGGGAAAGTTTACCACTGGGCCTGATATCTTCATTTGTAGATAATGGCTCCAACTGTGGCTGGCTGGAGACCTAGAGCGTTAGAAATGACCTTGTAATCCTATCCAGACTGTTGCTTTTCAGGGAGTATTTTTAATCTGTTCATGAATTTCTAAAGATCCAGACTTGGTGTGTTGCTTTTTGAGATATTTCAGCCTACATCATGCTGTTAGACAGGGTGTGTTTAACCGATCTCTTTATTCTACATGTCTGGTAATAAGGCCTTGGTGGGGATACTGTAAATGACCAAGAACATGACCAACTGAACCCAATCCAGGATTAAACAAAGCACTCCACTGTAATTCCACACACAAAAAAAGCCAAGTTAATTTGGATCTCTCTCTTTCCTTAATAAACCTAGACATCACAGATCCCCAACCTCAAATCCCCAAGATTTGAGGTTGGGGATTTCCAAAAGCTTAATGTTGACTGCTTTATTCGTTCTACAATTTCCCATGTCTGGGTTCATTTTCATGTTGGACCACCCAACTGAGTCTAAGTGCCTTTTCACACCTGGTATTCCGGCCTATCTGTTTCGATTGGGGACTAAAAATCGCAACATTTGCTTACAATTGCAGCTAGTGCGGTTTCCTTAATCACTGCACTTTGTCAAACTATCTAAACCTTTTGAAAAAAACCTGTCCCCCCGCCACCCTGCATCTCTGGTGGTTCTGGACCAAGAACCACTAAAGGAAACAACACATAAACCTCTGAAGTAGACACTGAGCACAACTTCCTGTTTCACAAACTCTTAAAAGAAGTGGATGTTTTCGGCCACTTCAAAGATAAAGATTATCTTTGGCAAAAGACCACGAGCCACCCCTCCCCAAAACGAACCAGACTTTCTAGGCAAACAGACTAGAGTTCGATTAAAGTAGAACAGGGCTGGTGTGAATGCAACCTATGTTGTTTGGTTGCTGTAATAATTTCTGGTACTTTCTTCCAATCTTAATGAGTCTTTTTCTATCTCCCTCTTTGTCTCCCTTGACCAACCACAGTACCCCCTGTCAGATGGGAAGGTGGACACCAGCTCGGGAAGCTACCTTCACTACAGCGCCCTGAAAGCCAATCGGCCCATCCTTCCCAAGCCCGTTCAGCTAACGATCACCGAACCTGCGGCCTCTCCGGTGCCGGGCCAGCCCGCTCCGAAGGAAACCCTGACAGGCCACTGCGACGCCTGCAATGTCTCCTTCGAGTCGCGGGCCGCCGCCAGGGCCCACGTCTTCTCCCCACATCACCTGGCCACTTTGAGAACCACTAACTTTGGCCAGCCCACGGCCCTGGTCAACAAGAACAGCTCGCAGGGTTCTCTCTCCACCGCTGTGACCAGCCCAGGAACTGGCTCCGAAGGGGAGATCGTCATCGAGTTGCCACCCTCGACGGCCACCAGCAACAGTTAAAAAGACTCAGATCAGGCATGGTCTGCACATTGACAATTGTTGGACCCGTTTGGGCTCCTCAGATTTTAATAAACACATTTGAGCACTAATCCTCTAAAGGTAATCTTTCGCTACGCCTCCCCCTCACCCACTCCCCACTTTTTCTCCGCTCCTCTTTGCTCGACCGTAACTTGGCCTGACATCATGAACTGAGCAGACTCTCTTCCCCATGCTGCTTGTCACTTTCTCAGCTGATTTCCTGATGAGTGTGCGAACCCTCTAAAGGTCTCCTTGACTCTTTCACACCTTACCGCAACAATTTCTGATCCTGACCCTGTGGTTATGTACTGACTAACTTCTTATAATTTGTAAACGCACTCAACTCACGATGCTTGAGCTGTTCTATCCTAAAGACTGATACAAGTGTTTCTACCTTTTTGGCAGTGGCCACGGTGAGCCCATAAACACTTTTTTTGAGGTGACATGATATACTCACATAAATAACTGCCCGTGTTTTTTTGTTTGTTTGTCTCCCCCACGCCCCTGTGGAGTTGTTTTTTTTCCCCTCATGCCAACTTTTCACCTCTTCTCGGGCAAAGATTGCTTAGATATCACACAACTGGACTGAGCTGTTGGGAGAGGAGGAAAAGCTGGTAATAGCCAGCTTTTTGGTTGCTACAAGAATTATTTCTCATTTGGGATTTAAAAGAGGTACTATAGAGAGAGAGGGAGAGAGAGAGTAGGGCTGCAAACTTGTCCACTATAACATGTTCATAGTTTCATGACAATCTAAAGAAAAAAAAGACTGAGCTAAAAGGTTTTTAAGAAAGTAGAATCTGTGGCATACCGCACTTTGACATTTTACATTGTTTGAGATGTTTTTAAGCATTCTGATGCAGGTGTCTTTTTATGGAAAGATGCATTAATGCATGTTGGATGCCTTAATATAAATCACGTGAAATGGATTTTTTTTTTTTTTTTTGCTAATCAATTGTAATATGCTTTGGTTGTGAGCGTAAAATACAAAAAAAAAAAACTTGTCAATGAAGAGCTTTTTTTCCCCAAACTTTTTACACCCATTCAAGGGGATCTGTCTCTTTGAATGTCACAGCTGATATTCTATGAGTTAAGAAATCCTGCCTGTAAATTTTTCAGCGTTTTCTTGGCCAAGAACTGTAATTTTTTTTTTTTTTTTTTTTTTACATTAAATTCTGTTTTGTTTTTTGTCAATTTTGCATCCTCCCTAAATGATTGCGTGTCTCATTTTTGGAATGCGACTCTTCAGACTTGCTTGGGAAATCTAAATGTTTTACACCTCCTGTTGGTATGTTAGTAATATGGCAGCCTTAAAAGGAAAAACCCAACAGGGGAGCTTTGTAAATTGATTTCAACAATATTTGGCACCAAGACTCAGACTGATTTCCCAACTTTTTTCTGCTTTTTTTTTCTTTGTCTTTTTGAATACTGTAAAAGTTTTTTTTTTTTTTTTAATACTCATTTTATTCTCTTGAGTGTTTGTTCAATGACGGGAAGCAATTACAACTGGCAAAACATTTTTATTTAGGTCAAAAGCCAATCCAGTCATATTGAGAAAGCAGGCCTGTTTCCCCCTCTTTTTTTCCTTTTTTTTGTTGGTTTCAAAGCAGAAAGTGATCCTGGTCATGTATGTGCTGTGAAATGGGATGTTATACTCTTGAAACCCACGGTGAGGGAGACAGCCTGGTGTTATTGGTATCATCTAGTGGTTTATGGGTACTCAAATCTAGGAAGCAGAAAATGTATTCACTGAGAGCTAATAAGATGGTGCTGTGTTGAAGGACACAAACTAAAGATGTTTTCCTTCGGTTTAAGTTGTATATTAATGTTACTATTAATAGTTTTAACAAAAAAAAAATGCAAAACTAAAACCTGAACTTTTTTTGTAAAGAAATATATTAAAAAAAAAATAACTGATATTCCAAAGTAATCCTCACTTTGCTTTCTGTCATTCAGAAACCAAAAAGCAATCTGTAGGTCGACAGAGAGCAGGAGAGGTCCTAATGCAAACTGTAAAAAAAACAAACAAAACAAAACAAAAAAAAAAGGACATCCCACAGCTTGACACTTGCACTAGTCCACCATTTTTGCACAAGCTACAGACATGTGAGACGAACGCAGCCATCACCGCAGCGGTGAAACAAAGAGGGGAACGATGTCCTTTTAACCATGAGTAATAATTTGTACTTCTGTTGGAAACTGTATCTTGTGTGTAAAGCAAGGACTAGTGTGCTCGAACCTCAAGACTGGGATTACACACACACGCATATACACACACATATGCGCACACACACACACACAGACACAGACACGGTGTTGCACTGTCCAAACTAGATGATGTTTTTATGGAGATCTGCTTTATATTCCCTTATGTTTCATTGTCACTTTTGATTATCACTATTGTTATAACTGTACTACTTATACAATTTATTATTACTACTCATCACTGTTTTTTTTTTTTGTTTTGTTTTATTCTTATGGATTCATAATGGTTTTTAATGCCACTGCTCTGCTCAGAAAGAGTATGGTATTCCTATGAATTTTGAACAATAATAGTGGCAGTGTTGTTATGAATTGTTAGATTTTATGATTAAGCTTAATTTTCCTCCTCACTTGTACCTGCCTTTGTGTTTGGTCTCCATTATGCTTTCTTTGTTATACAGAAAAACAAATAAAACCAGTTGAACAACAAAGCGAATAAAGTTGGTCTGATTTCATCAAACCTACTGCTGAAAAGATAACTAGTGCATGCACTGTTAGGTCAATACAGCAGGAGATGTGTATTTGCATATGTGCTGTTTGGAATATATTTAATATTTTGTAATGCAAATATGTTAGTTGAAATTTTCATAAAGAATTGTCCAGGTTTCCTCTGTGGAAACCAGAGTGGGCGATTTAAAACGGGTAAAAAAAAAAATTCTGGTAAGCATGCTAAAATACTTTGTTTTCAAAAGTGACATTTAAAATAGCTTTTATTTTAGTATACAGGAATTATTCAGCTTGCTAAATGTTAGTCTCGACACGTAAATAATTTCAGAGCTGCAAACCCTTTTAACCTCTTCCTGCCGAGCGGTCACTGTCGTGGCCAGTTATTTAACAGCTGCTTTCTAGCTTGTGGGTGTTGATTGCATTCATTCATTGAACTCGAGTGCGTCACTCCATAAACCTGCCACCTACTGGGCAAACGTTGTAACTTCAGGAAATGAAAAGATTCATAAAATAACACGTGGTGGTTCCCTTATAGACGGACAAATGATGAGCACTGGACGAAATATTTACCAGTACTGCTAGAGTATAAGATTATTATCAGTAAAAACAACAATAGCAAAAAATAAATGCATAAAAGAAACAAAATTGGTTACATTAATAAACTGCTAAGAACCAATCTAATTGTTAAAATTGAGAAAGATCAACATTTATTTTTGGATTATGTTCCAATTAATCACGTTTATTAACAGGAACACCCTGTATCACTGGCTATATTTTACTCAAGCATGTTTTCATCACTGGGACTATAATTTTGAAAGTACTTGTAACACCTGCAGTCAAAAACTTAGTTTATCACACAGCAGTGTATTATTTTTGTTGCTAAAACCTTTTTTCCTTTTTTTTTTTGTAATAAGTGATATCCTGATATTCCTTCTATAAAGGGCAAAAACTAAGATGTTTTAAGGATGTTTATGTAATTTCAAAAGAATGCTGGTTCTGAGATATATGCTTAGGCTTACCGTGGAAACAAAAATGCATGCTTATGGCTTTCTTGGAGTATAAAAAAGTAAGGTAATGGACAATAATGAACCCACATCTCAAAATTTAAATAAAATTAATAAAAAATGAAGACATCATTTTAACCTTCCACCACAATAAATAGCTACAACTACAACTGAATTTAGATCAAAGCACATGAATGTGTTAGAATGTCTCAGGTGAAGTATAGACACAAAGAGAGACAGTTGATGTTCAAACACAATGTCCATCCAAACTGATTGTGACTGAGTACAAATTTCAGTGTGTAGGTGTGCAAAGCTGGTGCAAAGAGGCTTAACAGAAATTGCTAATTTAGGTGGTTGAATACTCATGCAGTTAGAATCATTCTATTCCAAATATGCACTATTTTTCAGTTCTTCTACATCATAAAGTACAGGTAAAAACAAAACGTGTGGTTGTAAAATAATGTGAAAAGGCTGAAGGTGTATAAATACTTTTGGCATTACTTTGGTTTTCTTTTGGTTGCAGAAACATTGTGTAATTTGTGTAGTTGGTGAGATCAAGCTGTGTATAGTAGTTTTACAGAAGTAATAAAGACGATTAAGCATCAACAATTTCAAATGTTGTCAAAAATATAATTTCCTGTCAGAAATAAAATGCTTATAATACAAATCATTAAACGTAAAAGTAATAGTTTCTCTGCAAAACACGTTTGTTTCCTGCGAAAGGTTTCCATGTTTATTTGAACTAAAATTTAATAAAAAGGTTTTCCATAATGATTTATTAACGGGACCTCGCTCAGTAAGGTCAAATAGGGTGAGGCAGTTGACATAACTCGCTCAAATATTATGGGAATTTATTCGGTGAGCAATGGGCTTTGTAAGTTTATTAAAGTACCGAGAGGAGTTCGATTGACAGAAACATCATCCAATCAAGTGCGTACGACGCCATTCGCGAACCGGAATGCCCCGTGTGATTGTCCAATGAACACACAGAAAATATTGAAAAGGTTTGTCTGGAATTCTCTGTAGACCAATAGAATTGAGAGCTTTACGCCTGCAGTGCTAAGTGACTCCGCCCCCAGCTTCCATTTCTGAACTGAGGAGACGCCGCCGCGCTCGCGTACAGCCCTCGCCTTTTTTTTTTTTAAATATACACGTTTAAGTAAATAAAGTCGGTTCGGTGTCGCTTATTTGGGCCACTGCCTAAAAATAGCGAGTGAAACAGCACACATTGTGTGTCGTGGAACGCTGTTTGAGTTATAGCTAGAGCTGAAGCTAGCATTTTATTTCCCATTTTAACTTTACAGAGCGGCGTTTTCCGCCGTTTTTTTTCTTTTCGCCGCCCCGCTCACTCTACCCCCTTGTGTGTGAGTGGGGGCCTGCAACGTCGGTTTAGCCACGAGGCGCGTCGGTAGTGTCGGATACGAGCGATGGCGGAGTTCGGCAACGGACTAGCAGATGAATCTCTATTAGATTCAGATCCCGGACATCCCGAACTGGAAGACCCAGGTGTCGGTGACGAAGAACCGGGGTTAGAAGAGGGAGAGGCCGCAATTGAAGACCCGGTGAGTAAAGGGTATTGTTCCGCTAGTGAGAACCATCTTGAATACCAAGGCACGTTAATGCCACTTCGGAACAGTTGGTTAAACAGAACGTATAGTTTTTCTGATCTCCTTCTAAAAATCTTTAGTCACATGCCGTCTGATAACGCTACTTTGGTATCAACCGCCATTGTGGTTCACGCAGTGCAGTAGACTTGGGTGGTGACATGCGTGGTGTCCGCGGCCATCTTGGCGCAAGAGCAACACCAGTTTCTCTGCGCTAGAGAGAGCAACCCTAGCCTGTTGGGGGTGGGGGGGAAAATCCTCGTCGCCAAAAAAAAAAAAAAAAAGGAAAAAAAAATGCAGGACGGAGATGCAGGACATTGTTGGGGCGAGCACCGGACAGGCCGCCGCCGTTAGCTGTCGTTTTAAAAGTCTACCTCCTTAAGAAGGCGACCGGCTGACGGTAATTTAATCTTTTATCTCCTTTCATTTTTCTTCAATGAAGCTGCTTCTGCTGTTCAGGCGCTGCTGTGCGAGCACACGCGAATGACCCAGCGGCAGAAGGCTAATGTTAGCATCAAATGCTGCACCCTAAATGACCAGCGACCCTGTCAACTGTTGTCGGTAGTCACGGGATAAATCTGCGGCACGTCATGGTAGCTGTCGGGCTAATTGTGTTACACGACAGACACTATTCATTCTCACGGGATAATATTGGTGTGAGCGAATAATAAAGCCATAGCTAGACGAGGCCGACATACACTTGACCATCTTTTTTTTCTCTCTCTCTTTCCATTTTCTGTGCGCTTTGGCCGACTGTGGGCAGTAACCTGCATCACGGCGAGTTTAAATTAATACCAGCTGCACATTTTCAATGGACTTACACATGCGTATTCTATCATTTGCACGTCAGTGCATATTTCCCAGGTAATTACTGGATAGCATGCTTTGGCGAGGAATTTAGGTTTTCTTGTAGAAAAATCGTGGCTGGGGACGGAGATGGAAAAAGGGGGCTGCGGTATTGAAGGGGCTGGGTTTGCATCCTTCACTGTTTTTTTTTCCCTCGTTTTTTTTTTTTTTTTTTTTACTGGAGGAAACGAGGGGAGCGTGAGACCTTGTTCTTAATATGCGTCAAAAAATAGGGGTCAGAACGTGTCAGATGCAGGTGGATTGCTCCTCTGGTCTACATATGAATCGTGAGGATATTTGTGATGTCTTGGATTACAACAAACTGAATGCAGGAAAAGTGACTCTGGTTACTGTAACTCCCTTTTTGTCCTCTGATTGGGAGATCCGAATTTGGGATGATACTTGACTGTTACTGTGAGCAAATGAATTTAAAAAAATATAGGCATATAGGCAGTGGCTCTGAATTATGCTGGAGCGACTCCCACTGTGCTGCAGTGCACCACTGTCAGACAGGAGGGACTTCACACACGTGAGGGCACCGTGTTCAGCGCAAATGATGTGACGGTTTTATAGAAAAATGTTATTGAATGAGAATCAATATGGCCTCAGAGCAAACTGATGTCAGTTGTTTGAGTTGAGCAGTTATTTGACAAATATTTAAGTTTATTGAAGTCTCTGGGTGAAAACGCACTCATTTTCTTGGAAGGTTTGGTGTTGGAACTTGGGAGCCAGAATTTCTAGTTTACATGAGATTTATAAAGTGTGTGGAAATTTGCAATGGCTTTTGTTTGTAGATGACAACACTATTTTTTAAGAATTGTATTTTTTATTTATTTTTTGGCTTTGGCAATGACTGATGTTTTCTAATGGTTGTAGAAAACATGGCTGATAAAATGGTCGACCTTGAGAAGCTGTAAACTCCCAGTTCCCATTAAATGTATCAAAACTAAGAACCTCATCAACAGGTGATGCACTGTAGAGTTTTATAAAGATAAATTGTGTGACCTATGCTTTAACGCATTCATTTGGGATAATCATGTCAAATATATTTGTCATTGTCTATTTGAAACCTGTCAAATAGGTTTCAAATAGAGAATAAAACCTGAAATGTTTTATTTTTATGGGGGGAAAAGGCTGTGATTAAAATCTTTTTGTAACGAGAACGATTTTTAACAGTTACACATCTATGGAATGAATTAGTGGTATGTTTCTTTCTTTCTTTCTTTCTTTCTTTCTTCCTTCCTTCCATTTATCCATTTATTTATTTATTTATTGGCTCTGTTGGTTTTTAGTTGTATGCTGTACAAAGAGGAAATAAAAAATTGCAGAGAAAATAACCTGCAGCCAAAGGCCATAGACTGGATCTACTCAAATGAGGACTTTTAGCTTTGGTGCATATATATTTATAACTGTTGAGCATCAACATCAGATGCATGTCAATGGTAACAGTTTGTGAAGCTACTCGTTTGACAGACGTATTGGAAATGTGCCCGTTTTGCAGGAACTGGAGGCTATTAAAGCCCGGGTCCGAGAGATGGAGGAAGAGGCAGAAAAGCTGAAGGAGCTACAGAACGAGGTGGAGAAACAGATGAATCTCAGCCCCCCACCAGGTACGTTTGTTTTTCGGTTGACCAGTCTGTAGTTTTCCACTTTATTTCAGTGAAGGGAGGATGCTATAACAGTGTTAAGTGGCTTCTTGAAAACAATTTTGTGTCAATATATGGTTGACACAAAATTCCTTTTGAGTGGCTTTATTTTAACTTTTTTTCTGTTCGTTTTTTTTTAGGTTAGTTCATTATAATGAATTTAATTACTGTGTTTTTCTTTCTTTTTTTTTTCTTTTTTTTTTTTAATGTGTCCTGTCTGGCAGTGTTGCACTCACATTCATTCTTTGTGCAAAGGAGAAGCCCAACAGATTTACTTTCATAAGTGGCTTTGTTTATAAGTGGCTTGAGTTTCATATCTCTCTCTCTTTTATTTATATATATATATATATATATATATATATATATATATATATAGACTTTGTTTCAAGTGCAATGACCACTTTTCCTAGTAGTAGTGGTGCCAAATATGCAGCTAGCAGAAGACTTACTAAGCCCAGTGGTAGAGGCACTAGAGCAGTCCCCCAGCGGCTCAATGTGTTTTTGTTTTAAAAAAAAGTTGACATGATCCTAATCAGCCACTAGATCTTAACCCTTTTGACTAAAGTCAAAAGGGTTGGAGACAGCTTTTTATTTCTCTTTCTCACTGTTTGCGTTTTAATGATGTTTTTTTAAACTCTTTCTCACATGCTGTTTTTATTTTAATTATGCAAAGCACTTTGAAATGCCTTGCTGCTGAAATGTGCTATACAAATAAAATTTGATTTATTGATTGATTGATAAAACAAGCTTTGAGATATTACCTAAAATGGATGGTGATGACTAGGCTTATTTGTATGCTTAACTAAATATTCTTGGGTAGAAAACTATTTATTGCATTGAGGTTCTTTGTGTTTTCCTAAATCCTGCCATTTTATTTAGTAACACTGCAACTTGATGCAGTGTTTTGATTTTCTGGTTGTTGTTTGTTAGTTTTCTAAGCAAATATGGTATTCTGTTGTATACTCTGATTGGATGAAAAATACCTCTCTGTGATTGGCTGGTGGTGTGGCTCATTTACAATAACTTTGTCAAGTCCAACGCTGAGCCAGAACATTAATTACTGTTAAAGCCTGTAACAAGCCATTGAACATTTTACAATGTGCTCTTCACCCCTTTTGTGCTTTAGATTGTGTCTCATGATGAGATCATGTGTCTGGATGATCTCATCATGAGATTGGTCAAGCTGCTCTTCTATAGACTTCCACAGTGCCATATAACAGCAGGGGACGTCCTTCATCCTGGAGACTATTTAAGTGTTACTCCCCCAATGTAGATCTTATCTGCCCTCTTTAGCATGAAAGAACAACCTCCTATCCTTAACAATGGATAAACGACTAGACCATCTGAGTTGGGCTCCACAGAATTGTTGGTACATAACAATCAGGGATTCACACCTATTATCCAATCAAGTCTCTCTTCTCTGACCAGAACCTATAAAAGGAAGCCAGATCCACTGTTGGTCAGAGCAGACTTGACAGACTCCTTTGACTCTGTATTTCTGTTCTCACCTTACAAGGTTCACATAAATTTCTTATTTTTTCTCATCCAGACTCTTGTTAAAGGAATTTTTTCCACGACAAGCCCCAGTTCAGTGTGTCTACTATAAAGTTAAATTAACCCGTCTTTTCTATTGCTGTTATTTGTGTATAAAAAAAACATTTCTAAAATGAGCAAAACTTAGCCTGGCAGTCAGGTGGGGGGGGCAAGTGAAGCTTTGCGCCCCGCCAGACTTGTAGTCCTCTGGAGAAAACTCTGGGTGTTCTATACTGAAATTGTTTAAATTTGCTGTCAAAACTACAAGGATGGCTCCTGGAGATACAATTTTGACTTGGAAAGTCGGTTTCCAAACTCGGTACCCAATATGGCTGCCACATGTATGAAATACAGCGATAGTTGTTAAAGCTGTTGGCACTTCTGTTACGTTTATCACATTAGAATTGTGACATTTATGTTGGTGTTTTAATAGATATTTGGTCCTAAAGTGTTTAATACAATTCAGACAAATATATTATGGGCTTGTATTTCTGTTAATAGTTAGCATCATGGCCATTAGCCAATACCACTAGGTTTCCAACCTACAACTACAACACACTACACTCAGGTGTGATGCCATGACACTCCAACCCTGATCTAAGCTCACAGATAAATTGAATGGCAGCAAAAGACTCTAGATAATAAGTGGAAGAGGCATGCTTTTGAAAATATATGGTTTATAATGAATGTACCACTAGTAGTGATAATGCAAATGGCTTTACTTTTGAGTGTTTTGTTTGCTTGAGCAGTCCAACATCGTCAACTGTTTGAAATAAAATGTTAGACCTATGAGTGTATTACTATGGCAGAGCAAAACCACAGTTTTATTTGCAGTTTCTAAGACAAACATCATCATTTAAGGGTTTTCATAAAATTGTCTGGCAAAGTGTTTCCAACCACAGCAACACCACCCAACTAAATTTTGTACTTAAAAGGTATCCAACTCGACCAAAAGTTGTTTAATTGTTGGCCCAGTTGGACTTGCAGCTCAACAAAGCCTGTTAGCTCCTTCACAGTATTTCCAGTGCTGCCTCACATAGCTGTGGGCCTGCTCTGTGGCTGCCATGGTGAAGAAGACATGTTGTTACTAATGCAGAGGAGCTCAAAATAGGTTTCTATCTAAATGTCCTTTTGCTATTCCTGAAGTCTTCTTTAGGAGCTCCTTTTTGGAAGATGAAAACTGAGGAGCACACCCTAGTGTTTGCCATGGGGTGAGGGGTCAGGATGTCTCAACATTACTTAAAGGAAAACCGTCTTACAGGACAAAATAAAAATTCCTGTTGTTGCATAAATTTTTTCTGGATGACCTGATTAAGGCAGGGACACAAGTGTCTGTCCCAACCAGAAAATTGCTTGGCAACGTAAGACCATTATAGGCTGAGTTCAGGGTACGGCCACCACTCTTCGCAGAGACGTGCAAAAAGGTTTGGATCAATGAGCTCTGATTTTCCAATAAACTTGAGACGTAATGTGAAGTAAATAAACTAAAAGTGCCGTAGCTTTGCTATATGATTCAGTATTTCTTTTCTATTTAACATAAATCCTGTTTCCCGGAGTTGTCTTCATCTCCAGTTATTCAGAGGTCACCATTTCAAAATAAAACAATTCAGTGATCTAGAGAATCAAATACAGGACAGCTTTAAATAGTTCCACATTTGTTTTTTATATTTTAAATACGTTTATGTAATGACGAACAGTCTGCAGTCATGGAATCAAGCCTCATTATGAACTGGATTTCTGTGTTGTCTTGACTGTTGCTGCATACATTTTGATTATTAACCAGTTAAACTTGAGATTTCATGCGACTGAGTCATTCTCTATATTTTTTAAAAGCACTTTCTGCTAATAAAAAGTTAGTTCAGACATGTGTGTCCCAGAAAATGGAAAAAAGCCCGTTATTCAATCCTCTTCCCACATTATTTTAATAAATTATGAGCGAAAATTTGATCATAACTGACGGTGCAGAGGTTATTTTGGGTAAAATCATGCAGCAAAACCTCTGTTCCCAGACTGTACGATGTTGGAATTTAAAACCTGTAATTTTTCTTCCAGATCTGTCTTTCAAATCCAGGTTGTTATAGGCCATCTTGTCTCTCAGCAGTCATATTGACTTCTTCTCCCTCCTTGTTTTCAGTTGGTCCTGTCATCATGTCCATCGAGGAGAAGATGGAAGCAGATGGCAGATCTATTTATGTTGGCAATGTGAGTAACAGTCTGTTGTCCTGCACTATGTTTGACGTGCTGTTTGTCACTTGGAGTTTAGTCAAAAAAAGACCCAATTTCCTATGTTGCTACTAAGAGAAAAGGGGAAAAAAGTTGGAATTTATCCTTATGAAGTGGGTCAGTAATGGTTGGTATTTGTAGTTTTTTCACTTTAAATGAACTCCAGACATTTTCCAAGGCAAACCTAAAAATCCTGTTTGGCTTTATGTCATCAAAGGGCAGCATTCAGCACTTCCATACTTGTACTACAGCTTGATAGTATTTAGCATACAGATATTCTGTGCTGTAGTGCTCAGCTCCCTGCTGCTTTGTTCGGGTTTTGTTGGGCTCCCTCTCTTCTGCCCTTTTCTCTCTGACACTTCAATGGCTTGGCTTGTTTTAGTCAGAATGAACACTGTCCTGCACTCAGGTGGCTGTGGTACATTGTGGCTTCTGAAACCCATCAATAGTGACAATGTTCATATTTGAAAAATAAGTTCCTTTATTGTCAGATTTGTTGGATGTTGATGTTTCTCCCTGTGACGTATCTGGTAAATGTTTTTCTACATTTTCTCTCCTCAGGTGGATTACGGTGCTACGGCAGAGGAGCTTGAGGCTCACTTTCATGGCTGTGGTTCAGTAAACAGAGTCACCATTCTATGTGACAAATACACAGGGCACCCCAAGGGGTAATAACCCACCTAATTCTCTCTTATGTGTGCTACGAGTTACTGACTAAGAATAAATGGGCAAATATTTCAAATGATGCACAGATTAATTTAATTTGGAGGTAAATGCAAATGACGTTCAGTTTTTCAGTGAGACGGGGATAACCTATTTTATTTTTATTTTTCTGATTTGAATGACTCTTCCAATGAAGGAAGTTTCAGTTCCCATCAGTTTAGTTTGTTGGGATATTTAAAACCAGAAGCCCAGCAGAAATTACAAATGCACAGAGCCGATATTGATATCTGTATCGGTCCTGATATTGAAAAGAAATTCTAGTGTCGGTGACAATGTGACCGATAAATAAGGGTTGATCTCTTTAGCCTAATTCTATGCGTTATGCTCTGACCTTTTGAAAGGTTTGTTACATTTTATTTTTACATGTTTGGCCAATGTTAACTTATGGTTTTTGCCATTTTCAGTACTCCTAATTGCTCTGACTCAACAAATTAAAGCTGCGTTGTCTTTACATGTTTGACCAAACCTATGAAGTATTGGTGTGTTTTAGTGTGTTGTAATGGTGCAGAGTTATCAAATATATTTGTAATTAAGTAAATTTATGTTTGTTTATAAAAGAAACATTTTAATTAAATTTTGCACTGTTTTTCTGTATGGGATCGGTATCTGCCAATATTAAACCTCAGATATCTGGATTCGATCTATGCATCCGATTCTGTATTATCTCAGAATTGCTTTTTTTTTTTTAAATTATTATTATTGCATAATCATGTTCTTTTATTTAGAAATTTCTGTTGATTAGCAACTTTTTCTCCCTCCCCTCATTTTTAGGTTTGCTTATATCGAGTTTGCAGACAAAGAGTCTGTTAGGACAGCTATGGCTCTGGATGAATCCCTTTTCAGAGGAAGACAGATAAAGGTAAGAAACTTTCACTTTGACATTCAACAAATGGACAGTAACTTAATTTGTTTTTTTTTCATGTTCTGGAAAATAAAAATATTTAACTTTTGTGATCTGAAACATTTGACTCGTCAATAAAATGGTCCGAGTCCAAGGCGATGCAATGACCATCCAAAAAAAGTGTTGACGTCACAGTGGAACTGCATGTTTTGAGTCTGAGAGCTCCTAACACCCCAAACTGTGTTCAGGTGGGAGCCAAGAGAACAAACAGACCAGGCATCAGCACCACAGATCGCGGTTTTCCTCGGGGCCGGTTCCGATCACGGGGTGGAGGAGGAAACTTCTCCTCGCGTGCACGATACTACACTGGTTACACGCCACCTAGAGGCAGAGGACGGGCCTTCAGGTGAGCTGCTGTCGGGGCCTCTTGCGTCAGACCCCCGGGGAGCCTTACCTTCATGTGTAACATGCCATCCACCGTCAAAATCTGTCGGTACCCTTCACTTAAAATGTAACATTAGAGACTGTAAAACGTTCCATTTAGCTTACGAAAAACACTGAGAGCGAGGGCTTCACGTTATCTGTTATCGCTACTACAAAGTCTCCAGGCCATTTTGTTTGTCAGCTCAGTTGTACAGGTTTTCTTCTGGTCCTTGCTACCTTACTTAGTGAAGCTGGCATTCAGTTGGAACAAGTCTGGGTTGTAATCCTTCCATTTTTGTGAGAAAATGTCTGACCTTCAAGGGCACAGTCTCTAATCAGCCACTCCCACACACAGACACACACACACACACACACACACACACACACACACGAAACCTTAACCCTCCCAGTTCACTCAGATCTGGCCTGTAAGGAAAAGAGGGGAGAGGCTTGGATAAGGGCAAAAATACTGATACTAATGGACAGGACCTCAAATTCCCCCAAGGGCTGATTAAAAGGTGGGAATTAGATAAACTATGTGGTTAGAAAGAATCTAATCTTAAACTCCCGATAGCTACACAATGTGCCCTCATTAATCAGCAGCAGCATTGGTTAGCATGTCGAAACCACAGAACATTCAGAGTTGTTCCATTTCAACTGGCCTTGATGATTTATCTCCGAGGAGTCTGGTAGCTACATCAGGACTTAAAACTGCTTTAGTTCAGACTGAGCTGCAGATCTGAACCACATGTAACATTTCACCAGTGCTTTGTCTTATTGTGGAAAAAATATCAGCATCAAACCTGGCACGGAGCTGCAGCAAGCTTGGGAAGGTTTCAGTTTTTAGCTGTGATCAAATATCGGGCTTGTTGGATTGGTTCTCTGTTCCTAGCTAAAACCACCTCAGTTAGCATTTCACTGTGCTAAAGGATTAAATAGCCAAATCATATTTCTTTAAAACCTAAAACCTAACGAGGCATGGAGCTTTTGGGATTAAAGTCTGAAGTAAAAATGCTGTAGAATCTCAGTATTTACTCAGATTTAAAACTAGAACATGAATTGCAACTAATGCTGCCAGCATTTCAGTAGTATCTCAATGTCACCCCTCATTATTATTTGGTTAATTGATCTCTGCAGTGTTTATAGTAAAAAAGATCAGTATGCACTGCACCTTAATAAAATGCAACATGCCACTCTGAGAACTTTATAACATCTTGCTGTAAATAATTCACTTTTGGAAAAAAAAAAATTTTGAAAGCGTTTTTTTTAATCTAGGTTTTAGTTTATTAAAGATGTATTCCTGAACAGCTTTCTTTTCCATTTGACCTTTGACCTTGAAAGAAAAATGAGGAAAGTGGTAGCGCTGAACAATGTTAGATTATTGGATCCAAAATCTGTGACCTTTGTGTCTTATACCTTGCCCAAATGTAGCCGCGTTTTTAAAACTGAATAACTCCGCTGCATCATTTTAAAAAGTATTGTACACAGGGGATCGGTTTCAGAAAAGTTTACCTCCACATGAAACCATGCAAATCTGCTGCAGAGTTTTAAATATGCCAAACCCATAGAGGGCAATGTGTGGAACCCTAAATCTCAGTTTTCACTTAGTTTTCTCAAATATCCACTTTGGAGTTTTTCCTAAATAATCCTTTTTAGTGATACAGAGTTTTTGTGTGGATCAAAGGCCACACAAAAACTGTTTTCCCAGATATCTGGCTACATGTGGACTAGGCCACAGGCACTAGGCATGCATCGTGTTGCCATTGACGACACTGGTTGTCCTCTTTAGTTTGAGTTGGCACAGAAATGTGTCCACCATGTGGAGAAATGTTGTGGCCTTCTCGCAGCCTGCTGAGCGGCAGTATGCAGCAGCAGTAGGTGTGGGAGGGGCCATCCTGCATTACTCCATGCTCCATGCTTTATTCAGTCAGAATAAAGTCTCTCCAGCACTTTATCCGACAGCTCAATTAAACAACTTGAAACTTTTCTAAACCTTGATGCCAAAAACTGACCCAATGCTGTCAAGATGATCACATCCACACGATGCAGCAAAGAGCCAGGATTTTGATGTCTAACAGTATTCATAATGTCGTTTGTGTTGTTTAATTTTTTTTGTACTCTATGTATGTGGATTTTTTTTTTTTTTTTGCATGAACATGACTCCCCGTCCTCCACTTACACCACTTACACTCGCTCCAGCTTCACAACGCTCACTCCCAGAAACGAGGGTTCATTACTGCAGCCTGACCTCGGCATCTGGCCTTCCGAGCGGCGGGGCGTTCAGTCCCAGTGTGACCCGTTTGTACTGTCTGTGCGAATGAGGCGCTCTGCCGCTGGCTGGTGTCACTGTGTGTGTGTGTGTGTGTCACGTTGTGTTTCTGAGTGTGGATTAATGCTGCAGTTGTGAGTCCACCGTGTAAGTGAATGCGTTTCGCTGATGATGTGTGTGGTGCTGTTTGTCCTCACGGTCTTTCCCCCACAGTGACTCCCAGAAGGAGGCTCTCTCATAGAGAGACAGAGAGAGAGAAAGAGGGAGAGTGCCATTGCTGTCCCCCCTTACACCCCCCACAACCTTCCCACACACACTTATCGTTCTCACTCAATATCTGAAAAACAAATTTTCCTCCTCTTTTAAAGCTATTGGTCTGTCCTTCCACACTGATTAAAAGACAGCCTGTCTCATTTTAGACATTTACAGTTGACTTTTTATTCAAACCTTTTCCTCCCCTCACACACTCTCACTTATCTATTTATATATATTTATCACACCAGAAAATTGGTGTCCATCTTCTTAAGCCAAACAGAAAAAAATCTCACCCTCTTTTTCTCTCTCTTTTCCAGGGGCCGAGGGCGAACAACATCGTGGTATTCCCCTTACTAAACACCCCCCCTCCCCAGTACTCCCCTTACTATCAGTCCTCCCCTCCCATCTCTGTTCCATTTTAAAACACACACACACACACACACACACACACACACACACACACACACACAATGAAACTCCTCCCCTCCCCACCAAAAAAAGAAGAAACCACTGAGGAGAGGAAAAAAAGACAAAAAATGGAAAAAAAAGAAAAAAAGAAAAAAACACAAACCCCTCTCCTGGACAGAGAGACTGGCTGGCCGCAGTGTGAGATTGTGTGAGAGCGTGCGTGTGCAGAGCTTGATGCGGTCACACCTGGTAAGGTAAACCTCGGTTGGCCATTGGTGGGGGTGGGGGGAGGTGAAACATCTGTTGGGTTTCTCTCTTTTTTTTTGTTTTTTTATTTTGTTTGTTTCTGAATGGGAGGGATGGGTTGGGGAAAAGAACAAAAAAAAAAAGTGGTTTAAAAAGAAAGATGGTATCTCAGGCTGCAGATGTGTCTCCTTTGGTCTGGCTGTGACCTCCTGCTTTCACACCATCACCAGTACAGCCCACCCACTCACCTTCCACCGCCATCCAAAAAAAAAAAAAAAAAAAAAGGGAGGGAGGGCAGGAACAAGGAAAGTTGATGTTCGATTTTTGTGTTTTGTTGGTAGCGCATCAGTGTGAAACGTCCACTAGCTTTTGAGTGTTTGTTGTTGCAATTATTGTCGTTTGGAGTTTGTCATTACCTCCTGATCCCCTTCCTTACCCCACCCCACCTCACCCTCTCAACCCTTTCTGTCTTTCTCCCTCTTACACCCTACCCCCTAAAATGTATTTTGTTTATTTATGGATTGTCTGCTGTCCAGTGAAGGACTGTAGGATTGTATTTTTTTTCTCCCCTACCTGTTTTGTAGCTGAAGTAACTTTGTTTTTGCAAGTTTTCCCCAAACCAGGCATGTTTCATATCATATTTTTTTTTTATTTTTAGTGCTCCCCCTTCATTTCCCCAGTGCTCCTCCCTCTGTGCACCTTGTCTTCCATCTCTCCACCCCCTCCTCCGACTCCTTCCCCTCCTCCTCTCTCTGTATATTAGACCACTTCTTGTCGTTTCAGGTTTCAGGACCAGTGGAGGCTGACAACCCCTCCCCAGGTGGCGCCGGCCCCCCCCACTGTCTCCGCAGCATCTCTGTCTCTCTCCGCTCCCGCTATGCACACTCACCCCATCCTGTCGGTGTGGGGAGGCGGGGGTGGGGGGCAGGGCGACCACAGGCCCACCGCGGGGGGCATTTACTACAACAGCAAACGCTGATGATGCTTTTTAACTAACACTTTCAAAAAAATGAAAATAAATTTTAAAAAACAAAAGAAAAAAAAACGTCACACATCGCCCACAACGAACATACACACCTAACTAAACACACTGCAGAACTGACGGCCAGCCAAGCCGACACATGATTTCCCACACACAGCTGAAGCCAACAATAGCCAAGTGGCAGACGGGCAAGTTTGTGGTATAGAGAGGGGGGAGAAACTGGGTGAGACGAGGGGTGATTAATTACCAAGGTGCGACTCGAGGGCACCCCCTTTCTCTGACTAGGCGCAGTGCAGTCACGGCTTGTTTGAGAAAGGCTGCCCAGCTAACAGCATTGAATTAAATTGAAGAGTGGGCTGGAGCTGTTTTAGGGTGGGGAAAGTCAGGGGGTGGGGTTGGTCTGGAGACCTTTTCTGTTTGTTTTTTTTGTTTTGTTTTTGGGGGAAAAAAAAAAGATTGGGGGGTTTGGGTTTGAACAAATGTTTTGCTTTTTTATTTTTATTTTTAACCCATGAGTCTGTAATTAGGAGAAAAAAAAAATAAAGACATTGTGTAAAAATGGAATTGCGTCAGTTTTTTTTCTGCTGTGGTCCTTCTAAGAAATGTTCACTCATGTATTTATTAGTTCCTCATGGAAAATACTGAACTATTGTGGCATATTTAATTGTCAAAGTGCTCTGAAACTAACCCACATTTTTCTAACTGAATTTAACAATTCACAAGGATCGTTTTTCATCTCAAGGAATCTTGACTTTTTGTTGAGGAAGTAGTAATACACTTGACAAATTCAATCTGAATTCATTTACTCATTTAAAATTTTAGATGCTTTATATTTCTAGTAAAATTCCTATGTTGCTGTCTAACATGCCTAGACAACATGCCTGTGACTGCTGTATTTATTAAATGTCTGTGTGAAGCAACACAACTGGTAAGCTGAATCCTCCCTCAAGTTGCTTTATTGGAAAAAAAATCTAATAGGTTGCAGATTGTCAAACTAACCTTTAACAAAAAAAAAAGCTAAAGCGTTTTTGGGTCTAGACAGGGTATGATTAAGTCTGTTGGCTGTGGTGTTCATCTGTTGCATTCCAGGGATCATGAATTAGTTTGAAAGCAGTCATATGAGGTCAAGTTGCTTTTTACTGAAGTTAATATGCTATTGAAATCAGTATTTCAATGCAGCAAGCCCAAACGTGCTTGTTACGTGTAATTAATAAGAGGTCAGATGTTGGTCAAGTCTATGCAGCATAGCTTTGGAAAAATTATAAACTGGCTGAACTAAATCTTAAATGATTTACATAAATGTGCTGAGTTCCCACTCTGTTTATGAATAATGAAATAAAACAAACTGAGCTAGAATCCACATTTCTAGACACCCTTATATGGCTAGCATCTCATTTTCCGTTCCCTAAAGTTTGATCAGAAAACAATTTGCTTCAAATGTGTTTTGCTCCTTTTAATCTGAGGAAGCAGTTTTGGTACAGCGCTGGTTTTTGCTTTGTACAGCATATATGTTAAACTAGATGTGATGATGCCACAAATATCCGTAACTAGATGCAACCAGGGATGTGTGCCAAATTGCTGCTGTTGGCACCGAGTTAAGTAGAGCGAGCAGCCGTGGCGGCCATTAATCCTCCCCAACATCTGGCTGGGCGTCCAGCAGCTGTTCGAGCTCGGCGCGCCGTTACAATTGAAGGCTTTACGGGCAAGCTTCAGTTCTCACACCTCATGGAAAAGGTAGGAACGTATGCTGCATTCCAAGTGTACTCGGAACTGGAAAATCCCGACTTACCAGTCGGAAAAATCAACTGGGACGCCCTCCGAAGTCGGATTTTCCTTTGGGGAAGTGGGAGCAACTCTTAACTACCTGCAATTAGGACTTGTTAGGCGGACTTTGCGTTTCAACATGGCCGCTCTTCGCATCGACAGTAGTAAGCTGTGGTGGAAAAACATTTTACCAGACACATTTTACACTTGTCTACATGTAACATTACTTTAAAATCAATGCTACACGTAGCGCCCACAACTCTAAACAAATTAAAAGTGTTTGCTTATAGGTATTGGAAACGATGTTTAGGCACCACCATATTGGAAATTCCGACTGTACTGAACGGAACGCTATTACTTGGTGTCTGACATCAAACCCAGTTCCGAGTTCTGAATTCCCAGGTAACTGGAACGCAGCATTGAATTGTGTAGCCTGTTTGAATGATATAGGAAACATGACTGCCCTCTAGTGGTAAGTAATGACTGGACAGCTGCAAGTTTACAACCAATTTAAAAAAAAAAAAAACAGCAGTGATGTGGAGTTTATTACTTCAATACAATGAATAAAAACATTTTCATTTAATATTCTGACAGCATTGAACACCACAGCTTGGTTTATCTGTGTTTCTTGAAGGCTGTAAAAAGAAGAAAACATGAATAATCATCTATTCATTGCACATCATATACCCATTCCCTTTTCCTTTATAACAGACTCACCTCTCCTCTTGGTTTTCTTTTTCATGAGTTTCTTCTTCTTCTTTGGTCTACCACTTTCCCCATCCTGGGGTAATTAGACAAAAAAAGTATCTCAGAACTGACAAAGAGAGCAACACATACATATCCCATAATCCACTGGCGAACCTGGTAAAGACAAAGTTCCTCCATATATGCCATTCATTTGTGAGAAAGTCAGAGGTCACTGAAAACCCACCTGTCCACCTTCACCGCCGGTCAGAGCTGTGATGTCCCCGAAGTGTGTGATGGCGCTCAGCTGGCCGGACATGGCCATCGTGCTCCTCTTCCTGGCTTTTTTCTCGTGCTTCGGCATATTCAGACGCACCATCATCGATTCCTCGTAATTTTTCCTGTAAAGTAGCAATTGGTTCAATATTCTTAAACTCCCACTACATTTCCCTGTAATGGGAGTATTTGGTGGAAGTCTTTCTAAAAAACACCAGAGGAGTGACACAACACAAAAACCCTAATAAAATTCAAACAGATGGATGTCTGAACAGACTGCAAAGAAGCCATCAAGTCTCCACCTGTGGAGCTCGTCTCGGCTTTCCCTCTCTGTCTGGAAGTCTCGTCTGTCCCGGATCTCCTCCGGAGCGTCGCTGTACTGCTGCCTCAGCTCCTGGATCACGGAGCTCCGCAGAGCTGCTCGTCGCTGCCGCTCCGTCTGAGCCTTCTTCCTGTCCGCTTCTGTCATGTCACCGTCTGAGGGGAAAATTGGGCGTTTTAATATCCGATACCGAGAAACCGCCGTGAAACAACTCTGCTCAATCGGAGGTGAATGTTGTTACCATAATGCACTGGCGCAATCTTTGGCGGTACATATTTCCTGCCACTAGAGTGAGCTGCTTTCTTGTCGGAGGCTGCCTTGTTCTTCGTTTCATCCTCAGAGTCCTCCGATTCGCTCAGCTAGGCAATAAGACACAAAAGAATCTCTACTTTTTTTTTGTCTCTTTACCCAAACTTAAACAACTTCATTCCAATGTAGTGAGAGAAAGACTCTTTCATTTAACTAAAACTCTTCGGCAACAAGCGGAAGAACTTACTTTGCTGATGAAATTGTCAGGATTTGGACGCAGCTGGAGTGGATCATTTTCAGCTAAACTCAACAAAAACAGATAAAACATGTATTCAAGTCAGGCTGCTTAAGAACTGATGACCTTTCACATATGATATTTAATGGAGGGGAAAGAAAAATAAAGTCTATACATTACCCAAACTTCCAGTAACAGCAGTGCGCACCAGTTTATCAATCTGGTACTTCAGTTTGTGGTCTAGCGGTCGCATTTTCTCTAGCACCTACAAAAGAGGGAGAAAGCTGAATAAAGAGTGAAACCTGCACAGGCAGGAACCTGCGGCGTGTCTTGCAGACATTCTTACGGTTCTGATGGTGACCACTCTGCTCAAAGCTTCGCTGTCTTTTATCTTGCCTCCTTCGGCCTTGATGCTGATGAGATGAGTGAGGTCCTGAAGGTAGAAGAGCAGGAGGTTGTAGCGAAGGTCCAAGAAGGACAGACCCTGTGAGGAACCATCAGAAGCAAACAGTTTATTATTGTTCTTTTTATTAAAGAATCAGAATGTTTTCATTAAATATCTACAGTACCTCAAAGAAATGTTCATACTTCTTGAACTTTTTGACATTTTAGCACAGAGAAATCACAATTTATTAGACTGTTATGTGACTGCAAAGCAAAAAAGTAGTGCAGGATAATTAGTTGCAGCTTTCTTTTTATAAAAAAACCCCCCAAAAAACAAAACAGCATATGTTGGTATTCAGTTTCTGGAAGCAGTGGCAGCATCATGGCATGGGGATGCTTTTTTTTTTAAACACTTTTTTTATTATTATTTTTTACAAATAGTATGAAAAATGTGTTGCACATTTGCATTCAGCCCCTCTGAGTCAGCATTTTTGCAACTTTGTTGCTATAATTAGTAATTTTTCTGACAAAAATAATAATTAAAAAAACTACATTGGCCAAAATTGAAATCGTCAATTTTTTAAGAAAGCAAAATTGGTGCTACCATATAAAAAAAACCCCCATGTTTGACCATTTATCTGATTATTTCCAAGATTATGGTTTCAACTTGACAAAATGTAAACAAGTTGAAGAGGTATGTGATGGTATATCTTAAACTAAAATGTGTTCACAGATTTAGGTCATATAGTTACAAAGACTCTACCCATGTTTACTTACCTTTGAAGTGTTGAATACTCCATTCTTAACTTTAGTCAGCAGCTCTTGAACATAACTGGTTACTGATACTACCTAAAGTAAAACAAAAAGGTCAAACCTTTATCTATGGCGAACCACTACAGTAAAAGCAATAGATACATAGTATTTTCCAAAGAACCACTGGAAGGTAGTGAATATACGCTACTTTATAGAACATCCAGTTCCATTGCAATAGAATGCTACACCTTCTGCCACCATCTAATAATCTCGAACAAAGTTATATGTGATGCATAATGTGCTTCAACTGTTTCATTTAAGATCTTTCGAGCAGAAGCTGCGACATTTTCAAAGCTGAGGTTTAAAGTAAAGCCTCAACATCCATTTATTTCTATGACATACAACTAAACTCGCTTTGTTGCTAACCTTACCTGTTCTGTGAGATTATTCAGCAGCTGCACAGCTTTGGGTAAATCACTTTCGATTAGATCCTGTGAGACAGACAAAAAAATAAATAAAAAATACAATACATGTGAAATAAAATAAAATTTAAGAAAAAACATTTGAACACTTAAGTAGCAAAAGGCGAGCAGGGCGTTTATCCGTAAGCTTCATCGACTGCGCTTTAATATTAACATATCATAGCACAAATATTTAGAGATGTCCTCGGTATTTAAACGACTTTCAAGAACATTAAAGAAACCCTTTGTACGAATACAATTTATAAAATATCTTAGCAAGATGGATTTTACTCACGTTGTCAACAGGAGCAGCCATTTTAACTTCACCCGACCTACGGAAGCCGCAGGGAGACAGTCTTCTTGCCGCGCCTGGTGTAATGACGGGAGCTCAAAAATATTTCCATCCAAATAAAACAAATGGGGCGGAAATTCTCTTAATCAAAAATGTCTCCCGAAGATTAAAAAAATAAAAATGAAAAACGTGTCCGTGCGCCGTATCGTATCAGAGAGGATACTTTACTTCTAGAGGGGGATTTTTTTTAGCTGTATTATCACCCCCATACATTTTTATGGCGACTTACTTTTAGCCCAGATCAGGTCAGGTCGCCACGTAAGTTCAACAATACTTCCCAATCTAAAAACAGGTGTGTACTGTCTTTTTCTTTCACAATCTTTTATAGGCTGGGTGTCAAGATAATCTGAAACATTTTAAAAATATTGTCTTCAAGGCAGCTGGACTGCATTCAGCAGAATAAATGTTGAACTTCTATTTCTTTCTGTGTCTCAATAAACTATTGTACAATAGTTAGGTCAAATCTAGTTGTGTGTGTGTGTGTGTGTGTGTGTGTGTATGTGTGTGTGTGTGTGTGTGTGTGTGTGTGTGTGTATTATGACCATATTATGCCAGCTCTATCTAAGGCCCATAAGCTTAAATGTCAAAGGAAAATGTATGTTTAACAGCAAGTTATGGTATCTAATTCAGTCACTTTTTTTATCATGCACACATATTTTTAAAAAATTACTATATGCATTCTTATTATGCTTATTTATCAGATTAAAAGTACATTTTAGCTGGCATTAAGCATACTTTTCATTAGACCTACATTTCTGTAAAATTTTTTTTTTCTTAGTCTGAGAATATTCTAATCTTAGCGGCCATGTTTTCATTAGCTGTAAGTGAGGAAAAAATAATTAAAATGAAAGAAAAAATATGCTTTAAAACATCACAGAATCTATATAATGTGTGTTTCACTTTATGCATTTACTTACTGAGAAACACTTTTCAACAATATTTCAATGTACTGAATATTACTGCGTATGATGTTTTCCATACGTCGTGGTGCAAAGGATCACCAGGCAACATGAAAACTGTAGCTGCCCTTCTTAAGATTTCACAATGCAACCACTTTTCTGATACGACCGTGTGCTCTTTCCAAATCATTTTATTTGAAATCAAACCTTTTTATTGGGCTTGAATCATATTCTGGTTCACAGTTATATGAAATAGTAACATTAACAGTCAAGATGTTGAAAATGATCTCATATTTTACAGGTATGTTCTGCTGAAGCCTTTGGTTGACGTTCCGCATTTAGCCCAATGCTACGCTGTACTTCAGGGGTGTCAAACTCCAGTCCTTAAGGGCCGGTGTCTTGCAGTTTTTATATGTGCCACAGGTACAAAACGCTGGAATGAAATGGCTTAATTACCTCCTTCTTGTGTAGATAAAGTTCTCAAGAGCCTTGTTAATGACCTAATTATTCTATTCAGGTGGGATGCAGCAGAGGCACATCTAGAAATTGCAGGGCAGTGGAACTCCAGGACTGGAGTTTGACACCCGTGCTGTACTTTTCCCCCCCAACACCTAATGTCCCTCAGACAAAATCGCCTACAAATTAATTACAAACGTTAAAGTCAATTTTTGAGGGGATTTCAAAATAGAGCTACTCACCTACGACTGCTTTACGTAGGTTATTTGTCACAAATCAGCTCTCATCTGGCAACCTGGGACGACTTACCAAGTCAGTGTGAGAATCACCACTGTTAGGGTTAATTGGGGCTGATCAGATAAAGACATCCTGGATGTGTTGCCTCACAGTTCAGGCCTCTGGGATAACTGCTGAACTTGATAACCACCTGTCCTCCAGAGATGCTAATGAGGCAAAATGGTAATTCAGGGATCCTGGCTGCGGTGGGTGACTCAGTGTTGAGTTTTTTTTTTTTTTTGGGATTTCAGAGGAAAGTATGAATGGAAGTTGATGCATCTTCCTAAAAAGGATAAATGTGTAACAGTTAGCGACTGAGAAAGTGACAGAGAAAGAGAGAGAGAAAGAGAGAGAGAGAGAGGAAGTGCTGATGTGATCATCAGAGGGGTACCTGCCTCTCGGTGTCCTGTCTTAAAGTCATTGCGGCTTGCACCGTCTGAGGAGAACTGCAGAGTTTGAGGAAGAGTCATGGTAAGTCACAACCTAATTTTGTCGAAAAGTCCAAATAACTAAATGAGGATTTCGGGGTTTAAAAGAAAAGAAGGAGTAAACGGTCACAAATTAATAAAAACTGTATATATTCAGGAACTTCTATGGGAACCATCGTTCGATGGTCAAACTGACTCAGAAGGTTGCTGTGTGAATATTAGATTTAGGGATTCACCGTTTTCTGTTGTACTTTACTGTTTGATGTTGAAAAAAGAAATTGAGAATAATGCTAAAATTCACTTTGGAAGATGTTTCACATGTCAAATGTAGAAAGTAGCTTCTACACTTTGATTGCCAGTTTTTAAAAATGTTACATTTTACATTCAATGTAAATCTAATCTAAAGATGCCCCAAGACAGGCTTTAAAATGTTACTTGCTGTTTTTTTTTTAAAAATCAAATATATATCAATAAAGCATATCATGAAAAAGTTAATATCTTAATAGTAACAATATATATTTTTTGACATGAATAAAAACATGTATGAGGTAAATCCATCTCCCATGTGCCCAGTTTTATGGTTTTAATATTTTTAACGGCCTTTGAGAAAAGAAAAATACAAATGATATTATAACATGAAAATAAAAAGTCATGCAGCAAAGGCGCACAAAAAGCGACTTGGTAGTTTTTAGTTCTGCTTTCTTCTGAAGATGAATTTCATTGTCTTTTTTTAAAAAATGTTTAAACGTGAAGTTGTTTAACGACACTTATATTAATCCATTACATTTCTGGGTGTTTACAAATTGCTGAATTTGTAGCACGAGAGCTAATCAGATTCTGGGGGGGGGGGAAAATTAAACTAAAGCTCAAAGAACGTGCCTGAACTCGACTATTTTGACTGAAGTAATTCAAGAACAAAAAAGCATGGGGCCTAATCTAATTCTGGCCATCAAACGCCACCCGCAGATGTCAGATTCCAGAGTGTCGTCTGTCATCCAGGAGTGGGTGAGTTCGTATCCAGGTCAGCCTCACAGCCAGCCCCTGAATCCCATCGCCTCCAACCAGGCCGCACAGTCCAGTCAGATGTCTCAGATGGACATGATCTCGTACGGCCAGTCTCACACGGGGATCATCAGGGGGATCACTGACGAGAGAGTAGCCGAGCAGATGATGGGACTGCCCTACCTGTCCTACAACACGTCCTGCCTCAGCAGCAATCCCAACTCGGGGACTTCGAACCACCACCAGACCCACGCCGGTGCTCAGCAGGTGAGTCCAGCGCGTTGCGTTTGTGGGGTGCGTGACGTCTAACGTAAGCGCCGCTGCTCAAACACCCGTTCCCGTTTCTCTACCCAGGACTTCTCGCCCTTCCTGCTGCCCAGAGCCCCGGTGACCAAGAGAAGCATCAGCAAGGACAGCGCGGAGTACCGCCTGCGGCGCGAGAGGAACAACGTCGCGGTGAGGAAGAGCCGGGACAAGGCCCGTAGGAGGATCCTGCTGACCCAGCAGAGGGCCCTGCAGCTGCAGGAGGAGAACCAGAAGCTGCAGATGAAGATAGGACAGCTCACCCAGGAGCTGGACACTCTGAAACACATCCTGTCACAGCGGCACCTGCAGGGAGGCGAAGACGGCACGCCGCAGGAGTCTGCTATTTGACCTTTTTGCCCCCCCCCCCCCCCAGCAGGCCTCGCGGGTGTCAGAGCTGCCTGTCAGGATTAGGCACAAATGTCCGAAAGACTGAAAAAAAGAGTCTGTTTTACACTAACATTTGTGATTTTGGGAAGTGGAAAGATTGACTTTAGCATAGGTTTAAAATGTGTGTTTGTTGAAGTTGCATAACGGCAGAAAAAAAAGAAGAAAAAAGCAGAACTAACTCAAAGTGACCTAGCAACCACACAGAGGTTATGTCCACCACCCTTCTCATTTTAATGCATCTCTTTGTGTAACGTAACTTGCCATGTCTGCCCAATTTTTCTTACTGCGCTCACAAGACGAAAAACTAAGAAAATGAAAAGAGCCTTCTTCACTGTGCTGTAATATTTCACAAAGCGTTCACACTATGTAATTTATCAACTGAATTGAAAGCTCATAGATTTGGATAACAGAAGAGTTTCTGAAAACAGACTTGAGTTTGACTTTTTAACTTTAATAGGAGAATGGCTCAGAATGAATAAACTCTAGTTCAGTTTTGATTCCACATTAGTGTCTCTTCTAACTCATCAATTTTAATTGGCAACTCTTTTTTTTATTAGCTTTCTGTCACTAGGTAAGGATTTTGAAACATAAATTCTGTTTAAGCAAAAATGAAACCTGAGGATTTTCTACATTTGCAAGCATTGCAATCCCATTCTAATTAACTTTATCATCTGAAATGGCATTTTTTACCTGCTTTTGCTAACCAGTGTTAGTGGCACATTTTATCACAATAGAATCGTGAGGCCTCACTTTGGGCTCAGAGTACATTCCTCTCCCAAAGTTATATGCTGAAAGGGTCAAAACTGGCAACGTAAAGAAAGACTGATCATGCCTAAAGATAGCCGAAGCGCGGTAAATGTGCCAAAGTTGGAGCTACGTGTTGGGGAAGGCAAAAATAAATAAAAAATGATACCGAACTGGTGCGATCTGGAATTGAACCCGTGTTCATGGCTTCTTTGAAGATTACTTTCGCAGTTTTACTTTAAAAACGAAACTTTTCCCAAGATGGCGTGTGATCCGTGACGGGCTTGTTTGAAATAAAGTCTCTTTTATTCAGAATTCAAGTCTGTGTCTGAATTTATTTTTTATTTTAATTTTTTAGAGTATCCTCAGGTAGGCATCTTCGAAAGCAGCTGAACCCACGCTGTTTATAGCCTACACGTTACCAGTCTATTTTTAGCTGAGGTTAACAATGTAAATATGGAAAAACAGACTGCAAAAGAAAATCTGAGCTCTGACAAATCGTGAACTTACAGTCAAGCTTTACCTTAGGTGTAGCTTCTGATGAATATGAAGGTTTGTTGACTTTAGCTGACGCTTGATTGAACAGGTAAATATTTCCGCTCCTAAAAGTTTTTAAAAATCTAATTTAGAAAGTGAATAGGTTGATGTCCAATTCGTAACTGATTACATCTTTCAGTTTATGATTAAAATGAGAATTTCTCAGCGTTTGCTAACTAGCTAACTCTTGCAGAAGCATGTATGCTCAGAGCTAGGAAATAAACACAGCAGAGGTTTCTTGTGTGTTGAGTCATGACACATTTGTTTCCTTAAAATTAAACTATGTTCTAATTTAAATTAGGTCGTAAATGGCGACATCTTTAATTTAAGAGGTACTTTTATATGCTTTGATAACTTCCAGGTCATAAAAGTTGAGCTTTTGCCACATAAGGCTACTGATTTTAGTTTGGGTTTTTTTTTTTACTTCAGTTAAGACTAGCTTCTTGAACAAGTAAATATTAATTACCCCAAAATGTTTTTGTATAATAAATTTAAGTATTTCATGATATGTTGCCTAATAGGGACAATTTATCCTTTAAATAACTATTTTAGCTTGTGCTAACTAGCTAGCAGTTAGCCGCCAATCAAGATAAAACTTTGTCAAAGTTATTTTTCTGTAGAACATGTAAATATCCTTGCCCCTATATGTTCTAAAAATACACATATATAAGGATTAAAAAGCTAAACTAGAATAAAATAACACCAACTTGTAACAAACTATAATTAATGCTATTTTCAATCATGTATTAAACAACTCACTGAAAAATAGCTTACGTAGCATATGGTCCCTTTCAGACACACGTGATAAAGGACATATAATCTCCTTTTGGGTGTGCTTATTTTCCTTTGTGTGTGTGGTAGTAGGTTTATGTTTGCATAAAAAGGTAAAATAAACCCAAAGTGTTCGCTAAACAGAATTGCTGAGCTATAAATGTGCAAATATCACACACCAACTGTTAAAGGTTTAAAGTTAGGTAAATGAAAACAGCATTTTTAGTTGAAAATGTATATCTTTTTTTATATATTATGATGGTTAAATTACTTAAAGAAGATGCAACATAGGAAGAAATGCCTCTTTTGTTATACATAAAAAAATACATATAAAAGGAGTTGTTTTACTAGTTTTAAAATCAGATATGAAGAGACAGCTGTTCAGAACCACAGCGACGTTGAGGACCTCAACTTTAACACTGTTAAGAGTCTTCAAAAACTTTTCCACTGTGTCTCGCAGACTGATTTGTTATCCGACTTCTACTTTATAACCATTGCCTAATTATTTTTACCTGACATTCGAAGGTCCGTCAGGGCTGATTGTGAAGCGTTGTTGCTCAACAGTTACACAACCCCCTGTGGTTTGTAGTGAAGGCGATGAAATCTAAAAATCTAAGTGCCTCCGTCCATAAATATTTGATTTGTGACCACCGTGATGGGACTCTCTTGACGTAATTTCACCAGATTGTTGTTGTGGAATATGGTTTGCAATTGTGCAGTAATTCTTGTAAAAAAAAAAAAAAAAAAAAAAAAAAAGAAAAATTTTTAATTTTTTTTTTCCC
>NW_015114150.1:177355-181711 GCF_001443285.1 Poecilia latipinna
ATTTCACCAAATTTTTTTTGGGGAAAATGGTTTGTAATTTTGAGGAAATTTTTTGAAAAAAAAAAAAAAAAAAAAAAAAAAAAGGTCAAATTATTAATATTTTTCTTCCCAATAGGAGATCTTTGTTTTGTTTTCTTGTGACGCACAGATTAAAGGCCGGATTACACTAATTTATCTTAAAAACATTTCCAAAACAGCAGCAAATTGGAATATGTGACTCAAACAACTGCAGAAACTTGTGAACGAATCAACATGTTGTGTTGTCGCTGTCATTGATTCCACTCTCCCCACCCCCTCAACAGCATCCTTCGTCAAGGTGCACACCAGCCGCGCTATTTCCCATAAACCCCCTACCCACAGAAACGGACGTCATGCCATGGACCGTTGTGCCCCAGCGGTTTCCCTTTGTGGGATGGGCAAGATTTCGACACAGTGGAGGACAGAGATGAGGAGTGCAGAGATAATATCAGTGTTTGGGGCTGTCAGGGCCTTCCTGTGGCTGTGATGGTAATGAAGGGACACAGAGATAGGACCCAGACGGAAGAGGTGGAGGGCATCAAGCCAAACATTTGATTTATTTATTTAGTGTAATCTTGTAGATTTCTGATTGGAATATGGTAATATGAATTTCAGGCAACATAGCAAGTTTTGAAAAACTATTCCACCCCTCATCTGCTTTTTTTTTTTTTTGTCACACCTATATTATCAAGCTAATTCTAATATCATTTATTGTGCCCCCCCAGCCCTCCCAAAAAAACTCCAATTCAATTGTTTGCCTTTTTTTTTTTTGGACGATTCTCAAGACTTTAATGAAAAATATTCTGTGGCTTGACAAGACGAAGGCACAGAATTACAGGTTTATTTAACAAGTAAGGTTGTCTTTTTGAGATATCAAAATTTGTTTCATTATCTAAAACATCTAGGTGATGAAAAACAAACAAAACAAAAACAGAACAAGAACAAAGGCAGAAGTCTTCTTTAAGTGTTTTTTTTCCCACAGGATTGTAAAAATGAAACACAATAGCAGTTTCGTGTTGATACCTTTTGTTGTGTGAGACCACAAGAGGTTTTTTTTTATTTTTTTATAAAAACTAAAAACATTTCTGATAAGATATTTGATACCGAGTATGCCCAAGTAAACGAACACGTTTTCACATTTGTTAAAGTTAAAGAGATCTCTTAGTTTGCAATTTTACAACATGCAAAAAAAAAAAAAAAAAAAAAAACTAACAGGACTGCCTATCAACCCAGCATAAACGCCTCGGCCGGACCTCGACAGTTAATTTCAACGCTTGAGATTATAGCGCATCAAAAATAATAAGAAACGTACTGACACAGAGATTCTAAGAAATGCTGTAACACTTCCTGTATGCACCACTCGAGGAGCAAAGCAAAAAACTCAGACATTTTCTAGACATTTTTTTTTTTTTTGCAGCAACAAAATAAAAAGCAGACACTTGTGAAAATTTGTGTAAATGGAGAGTGAAAGTGCAACAGTCTCTTCTTTTTTTCTTTTTTTTTTCAGTCTGACAAGTCCCTCATGCAAATAAAAACTTCTTGTGTGACCGTGTCTGTTGAAATGTCCCGCAGCGTCATGTGGGGCAATATGTGGTCCCAGGACTGCAACATCTCCACAGAGTTAAGAAAGCCTGTATTTCACCTAATCCCTACCAAGTTACTCAACAACAACAGCGCACCATGTGAACCCCACCGCCACCCCACCGATGGAGCTCCGCTCTGTGATGTGATATTGATTAAAAAAAAAAAAAAATGTGTCTTCATTTTATATCAGGGGGGAAATGAGAAGTTAGATGACCACCGACGATGTGTTATCTTTGATTTTAGACATTAAAAAAATGCGTTTCGTCAACTGAAATACGGAGCCTGAATGAGGAAAACGCATTAATTCTGTAAGGTAAGGTAATTTTATTTATAAAGCACATTTCCAGCAACAAGGCAATTCAAAGTGCATTCTGCTCTAATGGCCATGTGGTCCATGCCCCGGTGGAACAAACAATGTTAGGGGTCATCCACTGAGACTTAAAACAGCAGGTGAGACGTTTCAAACTAATCTAAAGACAAAGTTTCAAACATTTAATGCACTGCAGGAGTAACCTGCTGATAGTGATGATCTTATTGTCTTGCTTTAAGATGCAGGTATCAGGCACACTTGGATAAAACGCCATTCTCCCAAGTCTTACCATGCAACGGTCAAAAGCGTAAAGGCGCGTTTGACGTGTCACTTGTAGATCCCTGATTTATGGCGCCACCCTGTGGCAGACAAGCGAAAGGGAAAAGAGCACAGATAAACAGATGTCATACTCCGACACCCACCGATGTGCTGCACGACAACATTCTAACTCGGCTGCTGCTTTTTTGTTTTCTTTCTGGGAAATATATGAAAATCTTCTCATTGTGTTGAAATGTTCTTTCTTGAAGGAAAGTCAGGTTTTGTATATCTGTTGAAATTTCAAACCAACATCAATTTTATAATTTGATAATTTTCTGGAAAGCAAATAAATGTTTCAGAAGTACTGTGCTTTAGCATTTATCATTAACTAAACAGCTTTAAGGTTCTACGAAGGACATGTTTTATTTCTGTTGGTAGTGAAAGCTATTCCCCCCACCCCTTTGTGACCGTCATGTAAATGTCTGAATATATTCTAATTCTCAAATTAAATTCTTATGTAAAACAACAGTAATGAAGATAACTGTTGGAGGACTTAAGAGTGAAGTGAACATAAAGTGTAGCAGTAAACCTCCAGCTAGATGGTTTAAATCAAATCTTTATTTTGTATTAGAATGGCTCAGTCAAAGTCAAGTTCTGAATTAAGGCGAACTCAGAAATCTCTGGCAAGACTTGAAAATTGATGTCCGCTTTTTTCCCCAGGCAATCTGACTGAGCTTTAGCAATTTAGCTAATTTTTCTTCTTCTTTCTCTCCCTTAGTTGTATATGCTGCTAGAATATACCTGCAAAAGGCTTACAGTTGTGGTTGCAGCACAGTACTGAGTATTAATAGGGGCTGAATACAGAGGCATGCCACACTTAGATTATTATTTGTGAAGCAATAAAGCAACTGTGCACTGTTTTTCCATCTCATAGTTATGGATTACTTTCTATTGCTCTATCACATAATAACCCAATAAAATACGTAGAGAAGTGTGTCGTTAGGTGACAAAACATTAATAAGTTAAAGGTATATAAAACAAGGTAGTTTAGTTTAGAGAAATATAAATTAAGTATTAATATGTTTTGTCAACAGATAGATATGTCAAGATTTGGAGAAAAATAACTTTTTGAAGTATAGAAATCTAACAAATTATTTAGGCTTTTACAGGTATTAGATTTTACCACATGTATTTTTGGAGTATTTAGCATTTATTAATGTCTATATTTATTGAAGTGTTGCCTCTTACTGAACCTTTTTTTTCCCCCTCCCACAGAGTGAATCCTCAGTTCACCACACACGATCTTTGGCAGCGGTATTACGACGAGACGCTGTTTCCACGGTTTTAGCCGATTTTTCTCGAAGTGTTTCGCCGCCGGTGGAGCTGCTCCCTTTAAACAGGCGGCTTCTCCGCAGTTTTCCATCCGCTCTTTGTCCGCCAGGCGACGCGTTTCTTTTTAAGGTGATGTCGCACACATTCATGGTGACTTATTTTGGCTCCTGTCGTAATGTCGGCTCTCCGAAACTTGGACTGACACAGCCACACTGAACTAGGGAGCGGTGACGGCTGGACTCAGGAGCGGAGAGTCCAGCGAGCATCCCCCCCGGCGGCGGGGAGCATCACATGTCAAAGCGGCGGAGCTTTAGCTGAGCTCCGGACTGACATCGGTCCAGCGCCCTTGCCTGAATCAAAGGAAGCCCCGGGAGGACACCAGAAACCGAAGCCCTTCTTCTCCAGGACAGAAATGTCTGCTCTGTTATTAGAAAACGCAGGTTGGCACCGAGGCGCAGCTGAGAAACGGTGAATGCGGTGAAACTCTGACTCAACCCGCAATGTCATGGATGTTTGGAAGAAACAACTGGCTCTTTCTGGCTCTCCTTTAACAGCCTTTTGATAAACGGTAAGTGAAAGGTGCGTATTTATCTTAGGCACCAGGCAGATGTAATAGCATCTGTTTGTTGTGGTTTAGCTTTCCGGGGCAGGTGTCTCGACAGTGGCCCCTTCATCACTGCTGCTCTCTGTTTTCAGAGGCCAGCCAGCTTGTCCCCGTGTGTTACATTCCTTCCACGTCCTTTCCCCTCCAACCTCCTGTTAAAAAAAAAAAAAAAAAAAAAAAAAAAAAGGTCTTTATAAAACCCAAGGGCATACTTTTTTTATTAACTTATTTCCTCTGCGGAAAAAAAACC
>NW_015114150.1:184721-222134 GCF_001443285.1 Poecilia latipinna
TTCCCCCCCACACGCAGATAAAAAAAAAAAAAAAAAAAAAAAAAAAAAAAGCTCTTATGTAACCCTGTGGGATTCCTTTTCTGTTAGACTTCCTGGCTCTGTGGAAAGAAAACACGGCAACTCCTGAAGGAGCCCCATGTGGACAGAAAAGCTGTCCCAGTGCCAGATCAGAGCTCCCTATTCTCTGAAAGCACACAGCATGCTAATAATAAGTCACAATAAGGCTTTATTTAGGTATTTAGCTGAAAGTTAGCCGAGAGTGCCATCTCATGGTTTTGATTCTGCAATGGTATTTTCAGTGACAGTGTGGTATGTAGCAGGACAGGAACTTTGTACTGTCAGAAGTGTATGCGGACACAGAAAAGGCGTGACTGTGTTACGGACTGCATCATTTAGACACGCGCAAACAGCTGTTAAATACAGAAAACGTCACTGTAAATATATTTTTTATGCCGTTGTTTGGCGCCCGCTCTAGCACAGCGCCCCTAAACCCACTTTTGACGCCACTGACAGGATCAGTCGATGCATTTTGCAGGTTTTGTTTAATCTGTGACCTTGTGTGTTGGATGTGACGTAAAAAATATGGTCCAGGTTAGAGAGAAAACAAAATGAGCAACATCATAACTTAAGAAATATATCAAACAAATGAACACGTTTTACCTTCAAAAGGACAAATTGCTCACATTAGTAAATGGAGGAGTTTTCAGTGAGGTTTTGAACAAGATTCTCTCTCTTCTTTTTTAGTGTGAAAACAGAAACTCGGAGAAGTGAGGTCTGATTGCATCTGGAATAAAATGCATTATGGGAAACGAACGATCTACTTTTATTTGCAACATACATGGCTGCTCATTTTTTTTAATTACTGTTAAACAAACACACGATGTATAGCAGAGGTGCAAGGAACAGCACAGTGCTAGTAGCAAAAAAGAAACAAAGTTTAAGACTATGACAGCAAGCACATAAAAGTAGGAAATGCTCCAAATATTTAAAACAAAACGATATTTTGTTTGCAAATACAGGTTTAAAACATTTCAGTGAGGATTAATAAAGTCTAAGTTGGTGTGAAAAAGATCGAAACAGGGAGTAAAACTTTTCTACTATAGTACTTAAGAAAAACAATATTTATGACCTCTCAGAATATTTTCACTTGTTGTTGTATTGCTTTAATTTGACATTGAATTATTTGCAGAAATATAAATGTACCCCAAAGAGGGCTGGACAATAAATTATTAACAATATGTATTGCAATAGATCAATATCGAAAGATAATATGTCTGATAAAATATTCAGTACGTAGAATATTGACTGAACTCCTAACCAGAATCGCACAACGTTCTAGAAGATGTAGGCAGAAGACAGACTTTAGCTGCTCAGCCTCTCACTGCTATGCTAGCTGGGTAGCGTCAACTCACTCGCTGATTGGTTACCTAGCAACAACCTGTTGAGTGACTCGTGCAGCTGCAGTTTGGGGTTTGTCACTCTGCCTCGTAGCTGCTAAAAAATAAACAACCGTGGAGTGAAAACTGAATAAAACGGGGAAGAACACGCAACAAGCTTGGCAGTATTTCAGATATTTAAAATAAAACACTCATCAATAACTATTGATATTGACAAGTGTCAACGCTTCTATCGTGATAAGTTTATCCAGTCACATCGTCCAGCCCCAAGTCCAAACAGTTGCTTGTAAATTCCACTTCTCGGAGCACGTAAAATGCCAACCAGCGTTTGTGGTTGTAATTATAAAAATGTGAAAAAGTTTGAGTTCTTTTCAAGATGCTCCTTGTCCTGTAAACATCTGCTGCTTTTAGTGGTAGAAACAGACTTTTCTTAGGTTTCTTGCTGTTGTTACTTATAACTGTGTGATCTGTTTCTCTCCCAGAGCTCCGCCTCCCATTCTGCCTGAGGACCTCCGACCTTAACGACAAACGATGACCTCCCCTGACTCGCCTCCCCTCGTCTCCCCCTCCCCATGTCCGGCGCCTCCCCCGTCCCTGCCCTCGTCCCCCGCTCCCTCGTCCCCGGCCCCGTCCTCCTCCTCCATCCCGGCCCCCCCCTCGCTGCCTCCCACGGGCGAGGTGATGGTGCTGGCTCTGGGCAGGAAGAAGCAGCGCGTGCTGATTGCGCTCTCCATCCTCCCTAACCTCTTCCTGGCCTTCCTGCTCTCCTCCGACCCCCTCATCACACTCTCGCCGCCCCACCACTGCCGCCTGCCGGGCCCGTCGCCCTCGCCGGAGGCGCTGAATGCCTCCCTGCCCTGGGAGAAGGGCGCACGGCCCGGGGAGACCGGGAGCCCGTCCCAGTGCAAGCAGTACGCCAACGGCAGCCAGTCGGCCGTGGTGGACTGCGAGTCCGGGTGGGACTACAATGTGACGGAGGGGCTGAAGAACAACATCGTCACCGAGGTAACGCTTCAGCCTAGCTGCTCAACTGTCAAAGTCTTTTCTTTTAGTTAGTACTTAGGGCTTAAATGCTGAGAAACCTTTTTTTTTTTTTGTTTCCGCCCGTCTCTGCTGCAGAGTCCTGCTGAGCTTGCAGCTTCACTTTCTGCAGCGTTGTTCTAAACTTTGATTCAGCTTCACAAACTTATTTGACCCCAAGGGACAACCGGATAAATCTCTTGTGCCGCAACACAGGAACATTAGTGTTTTCCAGGCTGCAAGGTCAAGTCATGTTTATTTATGTAGCACATTTCAGCAACAAGGCAGTTCAAAGAGCGCTGCGTCGTAAAAACATCATACAGTCGCCATTTATGAAACAAGCAATAAACATCACATTCTATCAAAGGCCATCATCAAAATCATCAAACGTATACAGCATTGAATATCTAAACAGAAGGGGTTTTTAACCTTGATTTAAAGGAATTCAGTGTTTCGGCTGGTTTGTAGTTTTCTGGAAGTTTGTTCCTGATTAGAGGAGCATAGGAACTCAACAATGCTTCTCAGTGTTTGGTTCTGGTTCTGGTCCTGGTCTTGTTTAAACAGGACGACATACAGAACATTCCAGACAGCCTTTGGCTTCCATTCATTTGAAGTACAATAATAAAAAATACATGCGCAGAGCTTTGGTTCTTCCTAAACGGCGAAAAGAAGTTTGCTGTGTTTTTTTTTAGTGCAAGTTTTATTTATTGTGAAAATCTTCCTCTGACTTTGGCTCTGTCATTTATCAAAAATCAGGGAAATTCCTTACATCCTTTTGGTTCCCAAGCAGACTTTCTCTGTGGCGTGGAATGATAATTTTTTACATGATTTTCCTAAATTGATAAATGTTGTCTAAGTTATTGATTCGAATTTACTGAAACATACATAGAGCAAGGGAACAAAGGTGAGTGTGTGCAGTCACTATCTTTAAAATCAGCCACCTGTTTCATGCAAATCATTTTCCTTTAGCTAAGAATATGTAGAAAACTCAAAGTCTCAGTCATTTGGATAAGCTAAACAAAGTTTAATAAAGATGTGACCTGTGAATAATAAAAAACACCTCTAATGATATCAAGAATTACATTTTTGCAAGTTGAAATTTAATTTTAAGATGCCTTGAATTATTGCTGCTTGTGAGAAATAAGCTTAAAATATCTCAGAATCTTGGATAAATTATGGTAAATATACCTGAAACGTTTCTTGTATAGCAAGCTGCTGTTGTTTGCAAAACGGTTTTGACCAGTAAATGCTAAAATGGCTTGCCTTAGAAAGCAGAGGAGATCATTTAGCATTTCACTGTATGAGTAGGATAAAAACCATCAGGCTGTTCAGTTTGTTTAAGATTTGCTGAAGTGCAAAGTGCTCTTTTGCACAGTTCAGAGCTTTTTACGAAAGCTCATTTCATTGTTTGCCCATAATAGCATACAACTTAACAAGGTGGCCTTTCTGTTGGCTTTAAAGCAGATTAGAGTGATTGAAAAAAAAAACAAAAAAACACAACCACATACTTCAACAAAACGTGCTACAAATGAATAGGAATGCCTTTTTTTACAACAAACTGAGCAAGTTTAGGTCCTGTTCTGTGTTACTTTGGTAACACTAAAGCACAAGAATATAATGTGGATAGTCTTAACAGCAGTTCAGCTTTATTTAGATCGTTGTGCGAAGAAGAATTTGAAGGAGCATGTTTGGAATGTCCAAGATGAGAATTTCCATTATTGTAGAGGACGATCCTGATTACAGAGGGAGAGCTGCTGCGCTGATATAAATGGAAACTGAGGCATTAAGTAAAATAAAAGCATACAGGGTAAATAGTTTCTTTAACAGCTTTCCTCTGTGACCTGTTATTAATCATTAATCATCAAGCATTAATCATTTTTGCTTCCCAGCTCTGAGCACCTAAACCTCAAGGACACGGCTTTGTGTCTCCAACCTTTCAGCCGACCTCTCTCCTGAAACTAACTGTAATTACAGCTGCTTCTTTCCCAAATACGTTGCGCAGATCTCTGTAGCTCCCTGTTTGTGAACAATTCTTCATACATTTCTGCTGCATCTGCACCACGCAGCACAACAGTCGGTGTCCGTGCCCTCTGCCCATCACTCCGTTTTTCCATTTCTGACCATGCTGCTGTAAGGAACCCCACCCAGTCCTCCAGTCCACGGTATGAGGGCAGTGTGCTGGTGATCCACCCACACCACTGCAGCAAACGGAAGATTCTCCAAGCGCTGCCAAGGGACGCATTTGGATGCAAAAGCGTCCGTGTTGTTAAAACAGTGTTCACACTCAGGTTTACAGACAGGATGATTTGCTGTCTCTGTGTGTTTGTGTGTGTGAGATCTTTTCCTCCTTCCTGTGCAGCTTGCTTCACTGTGCTGACGCGGGTAGCAGTGTGTTTAAAGTAAGATGGGACAAGCTCCCGATCAGCTCCAGATCAATAAGTATCGCCTGTTTCCACACAGTACAGGCTGTTAAGTTAAGGCTGACTTGGATTCATTTGGCTTTATTCAAAGTCCCACTCACCTTGTGCTGACATATTACGTGTGAGAAAATAACTGCACTTCCGCATAACTCTGTCCTGTCTGAACATTGTTTAACCTTTGATTTCATTTTAACTTGGTGTGCTAAACCTAAGAGAAAAATGTAATTATAGTAAATCTTGACGCCTCGAGATGGCATTTATTGTGACAGAATCGTGGTCTTCATGATGTTGTTGGTTCTCTTTAACAAACTGAGGCCTTCACAGAACAAATGAATTCACGCTGAGATGAAATTACATAAATATGAAGAGAAACAAAAGTAAACTAAAGCCGACTCGGTGATTCTTTGTTTTGGGAGTCATCCACATTGAGCCAAACAGGCTCGGATGTGGCAGCTTCATGCCTGACTGCAGGTTCCTTTCTGCTCCCGCCAAGCCAGTCGGGGGAGTCTCTGAACTCGTTTGTGCTCATTCCTGCTCCGCTCTTGTCGTGCAAAGCATTCCAGGCGCATGAGAGACATGCGACGTCGCGCCGCCCTTTGTCCCAGTGTGCACCGTTGTGATGTCGTTACTCAGCAACAGGACAACTGGTATTATGTGACGGGCCTTTTTCTGTTGCGCCACACGGTTTCCAGTCATGCGAGGCCTCTTAATGTTTAGCCCTCTCCTCGAACTCCCTATAGACCGGATCATCAGAACCGTGTTATCTCCCCCCCCCATCCTCCAGCAGTGCTCAGCTGTAAATGCAAATCAATGGATCAATTTGGGGAGATGAAACTCTGAACCGAGAGCAGAAACCTGGTGTATTAAACAAAGGTGCTTCAACTTTCTATCTCTGCTCGTATGTGACCACACTGCACTTTCAGCACAGTTATTTACCTTTACATTACATAAAAGAATCAGAGCCTTCTGTATTTGCTCAGTGGGTGTTAATCCTTCTTTTGTTGAACTCCAGACCTGCATTAAGTTTGGTTTCACTGCTGTTTTACCTCTTAATCATCAACTACAGCTTTCTGTTTATATGGTGTAGCCATCTCTTGAGACTCTTGATGCTTATTGACTCTGACTTTTCTTAAAAAAATCATAAATACTGGTCCTGACTCAAGCAGATCGTCTCTGACAGACCTCTCTCTCCGTCTGTCCAGTGGGATCTGGTGTGCGGCCAGTACTGGCTGGTTCCGGTGGAGGAGGTGTGCTTCATCCTGGGCGTCCTGACTGGATGCCTCAGCCTGGGCTACACAGCCGACAGGTAAACTTAACAACATTCTCTCACAACCATTTATTCGGATGTGTAGCTCATTTCTTTTAAAGACAATTGGACTTTTGTTTCTTTGATATTTTTTTCCATTCTCTTTTTACTTTCTTTCTCTCTCTCTCATTCTTTGTTTCTTGCGTCACTCAAGTTCATGTACAAGTGAAGGAAGGCAAGGGAATACTTTTGGTTGTTTAGTTTGCCAAACCTTTTGTAAAACTTGGTGGTGGCAGAATCATGCTGCATGGATGCTGGTCGGATTTGATGGGAAGCTGGTTGGAATATTTAAAAAAGAAAAAAAAAAAACTTGCATAAATTTTCCCTCTCCTTACAATTATCCTGTCATGTGCCACAGAAAATCTGAAATAATTTGCATTAGAGCTTGTGATTAAAACAGCACAAATCATGGACTTCAAGTTCTTTCCTCTTTATTTTAATTACTGTAAGAAACTGGAATGTGATGTTTACTAAAGTACTCAAGTAAACCTCACCAATGTGAGACGAAGCAATTAACCCTAAAAAGCCACCAGCTGTGGCTGACTTTTTTTTTTTTTTTTTAAGCTCCACCCACACTCCCACAATGCACTGCTGGCCTGCATCCACTGTGTCACTGGGAGAGCGATGATGTCATTTTAATCAGCTAATAGCCCTCATTCATTTCCTGACCAGCTGAGCGTTGCATGCGTTTGTTAATGCCAGTAATTTAATGCTGCCTCCTCAGGGCTCCCAACGCAGAGCCTACAACAGGAGCAAGAAGGTGCCAAACCGCAAATCAGCGAAACATCGGCAAATTATCACAATGATTTATAGTCAGGGTTGACTAGTTCTCCTTCTTTAGTTTTCAAGAAGGTATTTGTCTTGAGGATAAACAGTTCTCACTTAAATCAGCTCAGTACACAAATATGAGCTGTTTTGTTCTACAACATTAAAGGTTTAACTATGTTAGTAGTTACGTGTCTCAGCTTTGTGTCTCCGTGGTTCTGCAGGCTGGGCAGGTCCAAGACCCTGCTGATCTCTCTGACTCTGTCGGTGGTGTTTGGGGTGCTGGTGTGCGTCTCCCCGTACCCTTCCATCTTCATCGTCATGCGCTTCTGCCTGGCTGCTGCCAGCGCAGGGGTCTACCTAACTCTGTACATCGCCCGTAAGTATACCCAGTTATTGACGTATCATCCAAGTTATATGCAGCCAGACATGCATTTCTACATACAAAAAGCAAATAATCCAGTGGCTCTCACTATGGTTTTTTTATTTGTTGACAGCAGTAGGAGGCTTTTTTCTGTTTAACGGGAACTGCTTTTGGGGCTGGTTGTAAAAACTCTGAAAACGTCACAAATTTATGAGGCTTAATAAGCTATGGAGACTTGTGACATGTAAATAATTGCTAACTAGAGCATAATTAATCCATCTCACCAGCCATGGTTAAAGTTTCATTTACTCTTGATGTAATACTCCATATTTTGTTACACTCCAACCTGAATTTTTGGGGGATTTTAGATCATAGACCAACATAATGTGGCATGTAGTGCATAGTTATGAATTGGAAGGACATCTATACATGGGTTTTCCTAATCTTTTCCTAAAAAAAAAAAAAAAAAAACTGAAACGTGTGGCATGCATTTGTATTTGGCCCTTTTTACTCTCGTATCATAAAATCAAATGGCACCTAGCAAGCTACAGCGGTCCACCTAAGCTGGGAAGGTAACTCTAGAGGAGCTGCAGATATCCAGAGCTTAGGTGGGAGAATTTGTCGATATGGCAACAAGAAAAATCAACAATACAAAAAGAAAGCCATAAGACATCCTATTTAAGGTGGGAGTATCATGCTGTGGGAATGCTTCTTCAGCAAGGATAGAGAAGCTGGTTGAAGCTGATGAGGAAATGCTTGGAGCTAAATGCAGGACAATCCTGCAAAAATACATGACACTGAAGTTCAGTCAAACTCCCATCACTTGGTTTACATTAAAGCATGTATTAGAATGGCCCAGTCAAACTCCATACCTGAATACAATTAGAATATGTGGCACAGCTTTTAAATTGATGGGAATAAACTCGTCTGATCCACTTTAATTGATGTGTACAGCTGATCAATGACTTGATGCAGCAAAAGGGAGAGTCTACAAAAAATGTAAAAGCATGCCGCACTTCTCAGATTTTTTCTAATAAAAATCAGTGAAAGCAACGAATCCTTCCCTTACATTCCACAGCTTTGTCCTGCTTCATACGAATGCACCACATCAAATCCCCATAAAGTTTGTGGTTACAAAGTGACAAAAAGGGAAACGGTTCAATGGGTGTGAATACTTTTATTATTATTAATTTAAAAAAATTTTTTACACATCGGTCAAACAAGCAAAAAATGGCATCCTCATGTTTGCCTGTTTGTAGCAGTGAATGCTTTCATCCAGCTCAGTCTGGTGTGTCGGCTCAGACTCGCCTAGTTAAATCTCCATAATTAGCTTTTAATTGGCGCTCGGAACTGGCGTCAAAACACCGAATTTGTAAATATCAGCGTGCAATTACTCGGCTGGTTTAACACGCACAGGGAGTGGGACGCATTTGTAAGTCAAAAAGTGAACCGTGGGGAAAAAAATAAGCATCTCAGAGCAGCGGAAATCGGAAGCAGTGATGTTTTCTCGCTCGGCAGGTCTGGAGCTGTGCGAGCCGTCGCTCAGGCTTGTGGCGACCATGCTGGCCGGGTTCATGACCGTGGCGGGGGAGCTGCTGCTGCTGGCCGTGGCCCTCGGCTGCCAGTCCTGGAGGGGCCTGCTGGGAGCCGGGGCGGCTCCTCTGACGCTCTTCCTCAGCTACGGGTACGACTGCTCGCCCATATTGATAAATCGTTGAGTCTGTATTAAAAGGACCCGTGTCCTACAGCCAGCTGGCTTGCAGAAAGCTCTGTCAGGTTGTATCGATCTACTCCTTGCTCGCGTCAAGACACATTAGGACCACTTCATTCAATGGGCCAAGTTTCCAGCAAGCCCTTGCCGCGCCTCCTAACCAAATTAAACGAGATTATCGGCAGATTTGCGGCAATAATCCTCAAATTTTTTAATAAGAAAGGATTAAAGATTTGCACCACTTGCTGACTTGTTTATTTCTTTGGCTCATGGAATAAATCGGTGGCGCAAAAGCTCCCCGGCTTTCAAATAATTCCGTTTGAGGCTGAAGGGTGATTATGTGTTGGGTTTCCCCCTGCTGCAGCGTTCCCGGTGTGTTCCCAGAGTCCCCTCGCTGGCTCCTCCTGTCGGAGCGATCCGCGGACATGAACGCGTTCAGCGAGAGGAGGAACTCCAACAGAGACCTGAGGGACGACGAGAGCTTCACAGGTTTGTTTACAAACTCGCCTCGAAGTCTGGTGATGTGAGCCCGTGTTCAGTTTACGTACCATTTCACTTTTCATTTTATTTCATTTCATTCACTCAATAAATATGAGCAGCTGAAAGGCATCGGGAATGAAAAAGAGAAGAAAGAAGTATATACTTCTAATATCTGCTCCCTATTCACACAAAGAGAAGGTTAGCTATTGAACTCAGAAGACTATTTCAGACTTATTTGAAATGCATCGAAAATACACAACAAAATATCAGCTTATTCAACAGCTTATTGCTTCATCATAATAATGTTCAGATTTCTTTTAAATGCAGAAAGAGCTTTTGATTGTGTTATCTCACTGTCAAGATTGTTCTTAGTAGTGTAACATTTTTATTAAACCATACATATTTTCTTTTCCTTTTTACAAATATAGTTTCGTTTGAAAATAAAAAGCACTCTTTGTTTACATTTTAATATATTTTACTCCATCGATTCATTAAGATTCAAAACAATTAGGTGTATAAATATTGGTTTTGTGCGATTTCTGTATCCACTTATTTCAAAGTATTTACATTTATTACTGAATGTGGCATTTTTAAGTTATGATTTCAAAATGAAAGTCTGTATGGTTTAAAGTTGTTTTAGTGAGATGATGCCAGAGAAAAGTCCAGGAGTTTTGATCTGAGATCTGCTGTTTTGCTTCTCTGCAAATTGTTTCTGCTTCCTTACAGCTGCTACATTATTCCTCTATTTATGCAAAATGACAAATTCAGCTGTGTGGACGGTTCAGCTGCAGGCTGTCCAAGCAGAATGCCTGACTAATATCACCTTTTTATGCCTTCTTTTCCACAAAAACCAGACTGCCAGAAATAAGCCTAATATAATGGAGGTTTATTTTATATATTTGTCTGAGGCTTTGCTACATAATCACATTAATACATGTCATAGATAACATTGTCAAAACTTTAATAATCAGTGTCACATTCACAGCTGCAGGAATAGTTGCTAATTTTATGTTTAAAACAGAACCAGTTAAATAATGTTTTAGATATTTTTTTATGTAAATATGCAGTGAATGCTAAGTTATAATCAAGGATTTGCTAAACGCATTTGCTTCCTGCCTTAAAATGCAGCTATAATGAGCCATAATGACATACTGTTGCTGCTGAAAACAGCCTAAGTCAGGCTTTATTTACATATAAACATGTTTACAGGATAGAAGCAGATGTTTCCATTATAGCTTCTGTTTTGTTAGCTTAGCTCTGACTTTATCGTTCTTATCCTCCACAAACCTCATTGCTTTATTGTCTTAGTAGATGGGAATAAACTGTATTGTCAGTAATTATATATGGGAGTTATGTTTTGGTAACTCAAACAAGTGAAACTGCTTTTTGATTTGTGCGGCATGAGGAAATTAGTTTAGCCCTGTGTGTTTCCTAAAACAAAGATGGAGTCAGATTCATGTTTTGTCTAGCATGTGACATAAGAAATGAAAAAAACAAAAAAAAAAAAAAAAAACAAACAAAAGATCGAAATGTAGGTAGTTTTATTCATTTATTTATTTTTTTCTAATAGGATCCTTGTTGAATAAATATGTGTTGAAGAAGAATTAGTGGTAAAACTATGCCACAGTAGCTGTGCTAAAGAAATCTCTGCCATTAATTCACAACAAATCTTTGTATACAAACATGAAAAATTGTCTAAATATATCTGAGAACTCTTTGTATTTGAGAGAAGTGGGACATTTTAATGTATAAAATGGGTAGGAACCCTGATTTGAACTAAAAATGATGTCTATATAAATTATTAGTGGAAACATGCACAGCACTCAAAACCATAGTCACTTCCAACATGACAGAGACATTTTTCTATCAGTGACATTTCTAAAAGCAGAATAAGTGCACTCATGCTGTGCAGCATAATTATTCTGCATAAGGGTCTTCCTGTTAAAAAGGCATTTTCCTTTCCACTGTCGCCATGTGCATCATTGGTTTGACTAATTGCTGAAAAGTTAATGCCGCAATGAAATCAGTTATTCACAGAACAATTAATACTCCGTAGTGTGACGTTTTTATTATCTTTTTACTGTAGTCTATTATTTTTTTTTTCCCTGTTTTATCTTATTTCACCCATTGTAAAGCACTTTGATTAAACTACTGGTTATTGTAAATATTACTATTAACGGTCCTCTGTCACCAAATGCTCATCCAGGAATTTTTCCTACTAAATCAGTGACTCGGTGCAACAGACTGGGTTTACTTCAACAGAAAACTGACAGTCCTTAAATATTTATCAGTTTAAAAAAAAAACATTTTCCCCTTTTTAAATCGGTTAAATTTTTGTAGCTTTGGCGTGTATTTTAGGAAGGCAGGGGTTGTACAGTACGGTTGGACTTTGATGGTTTTGGTCCCGTTGTTCCGCAGAGCTGGACTCGGAGCCGGCGCCCTCCTCCCGCCCCCACCTGTCCTTCCCCGAACTTTTCCACAGTAAGAACATCTGGAAGAACATCTGCGTCCTCGGCTTCACCTCGTAAGTCACCCCGCACTAATTTAGCGCCGGGACAGTGTTTTGTGTCAGCGCAGCGCTTTGTGTACAGGCGTGCTGCAGTCTCGTATGTCATCCCTGCAGCCTTGTGATGGACTCTAAACCTGCGTGGACGCTCACTCTTCATTCCCCCCCCATGTCCTCTCTCCTCAGATTCATCTCTCACGGCATTAGTCACTGCTACAGCTCTTTCCGTGGTGACGTCAGAGGCACCGCCCCCAGCTTCTACTGGACGTACCTGCTGTCCGTGAGCGCGGGGGGCGGGGCCTGGGTGCTGCTCTGGGCGACGGTGGACAGGTGCGGTCGCCGTGGCATCCTGCTCCTGTTCATGACGACGACGGGCCTGGCCTCTTTGATTCTCCTGGGACTCATGGAGTGTAAGCTGGTTTTTAGAGGGCAGCGGGGGGCTTTGTCTTGTTTTCTTTTTTTTTATAATTGTTATTTTGTATAAATCTACACTCAAACAGGAGAGACTATTAATAGTCCAACAAGGTGGAAACAGGATCTTTTCATCTCCTGCTGCTAGGGAATGATTAAATGAGGCTTATGTTGGGATTAAAGTCCTACCTCTAATGATGGATATTTCATTTTAGCCCACATTCACCTGCAAGATCAAACTGAACTTCATCCATTATGAAAAGGATAAACAGCACACCAGTTGGTTCGTGGAAAAGTCCAAACTATACACATTGTTTTTCCATCACATTGTGGAAATGCACATTTCAGAATCTGTCTCCCCCTAGTGGCTGGTAAATAACACATCTGGTTTATGTAGGACACTGCAGTGAGAGCAAAGTCAAAGCCGTGTCAGAGGCTGCGCTTTAATCACTCATCAACAGCGAACAAGGTTCTGATTAGACTGCTGGGTGGGTCTTTGCTCCTTTACAAGCCGAAGGAAGTCGAGCTGACCGAGTCGATTCAATCGCATGAGACGCATCACCTTCACGTTGTCAACACTTTCTCTTCTCCTCCATCACAGATCTCAGTGAGACGGCCATCACGGTTTTCTCAGTGCTGGGTCTTTTCTCCTCCCAAGCCACTGCATCGCTCTGCATCCTCTTCACCGCAGAGATCATGCCCACCGTCATCAGGTAACAAGCACACTAGCAGAACACTTTCCAAGCTAAGAGCATTAGAAATGCAGTAAGTCACGAGGGAGCAGAGGATATGTCGTGTCAATAGGGACCAGTATAAAAATGCTTGAATTTCAATTAGGTGTTTTCAAAGTTTAGAAAGTGGTGGATTTCTATTTAAAGTCCTTGAAAGATGTTCAAACTACACAGTTCTGTAATACAGGGCAATTGAACTAATTCAGATATTTTCAAAATACAAAGACACAAGTTTCAAACAATCTCTAAAAAAAGTGTTCTCGCTAAGTTTTCTGGCGTTTAGCAAATAGAAGCAAGATATACGAACCTGTGTGGATTACAGGAAATCCTAAAAGTATTGAACACTTACTGTGTCATCTTGCCAACCCAGGTGTATGCAGCTAAACTTCAGTTAGAGCCAATAATGTCACATGACAAATTGAAGAAAAGCAACTTGTACTTTTTGAAAAATTTCCACTTAAGATTGTTTTTTTAAGAAACTCCTTTTTTGCTACTTTAGAGTTTTTACATGTTATTTGTGGAAACTTGTGGAAAAATGGGTAAAAAAAAATATCCCTAGTAGGTTTAGTGTCATTGTGGAAATTCATTGCTATTATTTCTTGAAATGACAACAAAAAATAGCCAAAACCTAAATTTATTATCTTAGCCATATTTAAAATCATCAATTACTTCTTTACCATTTTTTGTTAAAGTTATATAGAGCCAGACCTCTGCTTCAATCTGTCAAAAAAATAAAAAATTGATCCAAAATGAAGGCGTTGAGGATGAGTGTGTGTGTTGGTGTGTGTCCAGGGGCACCGGCGTGGGCGTGGTGCTCGCCCTGGGCTGCGTGGGCCGCCTCAGCTCCCCGATCATGGACCTGCGGAACCACTACGGCTACTTCCTGCACCACGTCATCTACTCGTCCCTGGCGCTCCTGGCCGTGCTCTCCATCCTGCTGCTGCCCGAGAGCAAGAGGAAGCCGCTGCCTCAGACGCTGGGCGACGGGGAGCAGTACCGGCGCCCCCCGCTGGGCCGGAGGAGGAGGGACAACGTGCCGCTGCTAGCCACCCCAAACCCAGAGACATAAAAGAGAAGGCTGCCGCAGCGCCGCCACGCAAACAGATGCCCGTCTTTCGTGTTTGTTCGCAGGAGGAGAGGGAGAGAGACGTAGCAATATGGAAACAAACCGGAGGACGACTGGAGATGAAAAGGGCTGTTACGGACTTTATGCTTCCTAACATATCGCACTCTGTCATTCCAGACGCAGACAGACTGCTTGAGCTGCCTCAGACTTCACATCTCTCCGTTTTTTTTTTTCTTTTTTTCCGAACATTTAGATTTACTTCTGAACATTAACAACATCCACACACATCCAGGAAGCTCTTCATTTTCTGTCATGAGACACACCAGCATTCAGCTACACCTCTGTGTCTGTGTGTCTGTGGTAGAGGCTGCATCCTCCGGCTGCAGGCGGCAGTCATTTGTTACTGTTCCTATTTTTTTTATGTATTTGATGTGGGTGAGAAGACAAAAAGCGCTCAGAAGTGTAGAAAAATCAAGGTTAATTTTTTATTTTTTTATAAAATAAATATCCGATCTGGCACTGGAGCCTGATGGGGAACAGCAGCTGTAACAGGAAAAACAACAACAAAAACACATTGTAAATACTCTTAGGTTTTAATTTCTTTGGGGCATCTGAGTTTTGTTTTTTAATGCCAGACTCGGTGGCCGGAGCGATCCAGTCTGCTATGTAGCGTGGCGACGAGAGAAGAGCACTTTGAATATTCTGCTTTGTAACATTAACGAGTTAATCCGACCAAAGTCTTCAAAGACGGGCCTGTGAACATAAATCACATATTCTGATCAAAAACGTCTCAGTAAAGATGGCAGCAAAGTCTGGCCTGGAGCTAGAACTATTTATACTATTTATGTCGTCGTTAAGTTTAATCAGTAATTTATCCTGACACTTTGAGTCTTTATTATGAAGCTGGATTGGATCCGTGTAAGCCTTCCGTTTATCCCGGATGTCAACCATGAAACATTCCTGTCTGCATGTTTGGAATCACAGAAGGGCTCGTTTTCTCTGCATTTCCTCCGACTTCATACCTCTAGATGAGTAGCGTCGGCTGTCAGCTGATGCTACACGGATACAAACAAACCGCAGTAGAGGTGTTGATCATGTTTATATTGGCCTTTACTGGAGACAGAAAAGTTGTCTTTTTGGGAAACAGGGCCCAATGAGCATGCTCCATGTTGGGGAGCTGAAGAGGGCCCCTGAGCTCCAAATTAACCCCTCATTCATTCCCTTGAATGCCCATTGACTGGGCTCCGACCAAGTCTGGAAAAGTCTGGAATTTGATTTTATTATTTTCCTGGTCTGAAAAAGTGTCGAGAAAAAATATATTTTCAGATTTAACTTGCTTTTCCGTTGCCTAAATGTTCTCTTTTTTCCTTGTTTCCTCCTCTCCTTTGCCCTCATCTGCTTTCTTTTTTCCTACCTTTCTCTTACTTTCTTCCTTGTACACTCCCCTCATTTCTTCTTTCCTTCATTTCATCTTTTTCTACCTCTTATCCTTCATTACGTCCTTCCTTATTTTCTTTGTTACAAAGCCTTCTTTTTTCCCTTCCTTCCTGTTTCTGGTTTTTGCATAAAGCTTATAGATTCAGTAAAGGTATCTGCCATGAACACATTGAATTTTATATTTTTAAAATAGTGTTAAATACTGACGACTTTGCAGGTTTGAGACAGGAAAAGTACGGTGTTTAATCTGTCTTGTGGGAAAGAAATATCGCAGGCAGGATGATTGAAAGCAGGTAAATCTGTTTTGCAGATTTTGCTGGAGCGAACCGACTGATTATTTTTCTTCGTATGTGAAGGATAAGGAAATGGGGGGGTTTAATTTGGACTTTGAAGTTAAAGAAATGCAAGTTTGTTGATGACTTTTTTTTTATTTCTCTGTATGTTGCACTCAACAAGTCTAACACTTATACTCTAGTTCTTATCATTAATTAACTTGGCTTGAATATAATTATGTCTGACAACACTGGCTGATCTGTTCAATGATGGAGTGTGATGCAGTTAATTCTGATTTTATGTAAATTAAAACTGGTTTAATAAAAACAAGCGCTGAATTCAGACTTTATCGTTATGAGAACATGAATGTGTCTGTTTAAATGTAGAGGAAGACAAAAAAAAAAACCCGGCAAAAAGTAGTTTGTAAATAGTGAATAGACTGCTGGTCACTGGAAACTACTCCCTTAAAATAATCTGACCTGTTTGTGATAACTCTGACGTCTTAGCGCCATTGTAGATTTGGACAGAAAATTTCCACCAAAAAACAAACAAACAAAAAAAACCCCCATAAATTTCTGAGCTCCCAAAATTGACTTTTGAAACTCAGAAATGTCCAAGTTTTTTTTCTAGAAAATTTTTGGTGGAAATTTACTTCTTTAACTGAGAACATGAGCCACTGACCTTTAGCAAATATGGTCTGTTACGAAAAGTTTTCCTGAAGACAAGAAGTAAAACAAACAAAAAAAGTACTACTATTTAATTTTGGGGGTAAAAATAAAGACATTTTGGGAGCACCGACTATATGTTAAATTGACAGTTTGGTTTCATCTGCTTAATTGTTGAAGATCTTTCACTGAAGGATACTTCAAACTTTCCTGTAATGTTGAATGAATAATCTGCCTGGGGAATTCTGCAGGGGGCTTTAGACTGAATTTCAACATGGACAAGCTAGCTTGGTTGCTTTTTTTTTTTTTTTAGTCTGCTTCAGCAAGGAAACGTTTGGGGAACTATGGTTAGTATTTAGAGAATGTTTCCTGACAGTCATTATTGACAATCACTTTCAGGGAAAACGATCATTCAGGAAACATTCTTTGAGCAATCAACCAACATTTCCCTAACAAACATTTTTCAAAGATTACTTTTAGCCTTTAGCAAATGCTTTCAGTAAATTTTAGCCTCTAGAACAGGGGTGTCAAACTCCAGTCCTCAAGGGCCTCTGTCCTGCAACTTTTAGATGTGCCTCTGCTGCACCACACCTGAAAAGAATAATTAGGTCATTAGCAAGGCTCAGGAGAACCGATCTACACAGGGAGGAGGTAATTAAGCCATTTCATTCCACTGTTTTTTACCTGTGGCACATCTAAACACTGCAGGACAGCGGCCCTTGAGGACTGGAGTTTGACACCGCTGCTCTAGAAGCTACTGAAACCCAAGAAGAAACCTTTTATGAGCATTGGAGATACTAGCTGTAGGTTACAGCTGACTTTACGGGAACATTAAGTGGACATTTCCCAAACGTTCATCGAACCTTCACAAAGCTTTCTTCGTTTTCAGTCAGTCACAGTCCTCAACTCTCCCCAAACTCACGCTGCTCTGCCAAAACATGACTTTTCTAGCTCATTTCTGTTATTTCCTTATTTTTCACTTGCATACAGCATCAGCTAGACCAATCAAACTGATCAATCTTATTTAACTGCCAAACCAACTTGGAAATGATAGTGCCTGTAAGAAACTAGATAAAAATCTAGCCTCTATAAATGAACACGCTTTCCCCAAACCAAGCTGTTATAAGCATTTAACGTGAAGACAGCTGAGCTCCATGGAGACGCTTTTGAGGGTTGGTGTTAAGTGAGGTCACAGCTGAACCCGAGGTGTGAATGCTTGACATTCAAGGAGCTCCTCAAGTGGCATGTTGAGGTCCACAGAAGAAATCCTCTTACATGGATTCCAATTTGCACCTCTCATCCTTGGACAGGACAAGGCTGACAGATATATCAACCTCTCCCTCATAAAGTTAATAATATTGTCAATGATTTGTTACATTTTAGTTTTTTGTCTTATTGGTCATATTACATGAGCAAAGTTTTTTGTATTCTCATAGGTTTGGCTGTTTAGGCCGTTTTTAATATTAGACATATAGGCTTCATCTGTTAGCAGGTGGAAGTGGCGCAAACCCTAACAGTAATTAGATTTCATCTGGCATAATTAAGTCAATGATGTTGATAATTATTTATTATTTATTCAAAAAGCTGAAAGATTCGTAATTACAAATATAGTCATCTTTGATTAAAGACAATGAGGGACATTATTCTTAACGCAACAGCCCTTATAACTGTTCTAAGAATGTATTTATTTATTTTTGCAATAGCCACACAAACATTTTCTTTAAGTGAACAGTTCCAACTCAAAACATTTATTTTTTTTTAACATATATACAGTCTTATTCAGTAAAATAGAATATGCATTGTGAAAAGGTTGTCTAATCAAAATGGTCTTTTCAAAATGACTTTGGCTTTGTTCAAGTATTTCACTTTCCCCAATCTCATGTCCCCTAAGACGGCAACAGGTGGGCAGACGTTGCTTTGTTCGTGCCACCTGACTCAGCCTGTCTTTGAAGACAAAGGACGTCGGCCGTGGAGACGGTGCGACGACAGCTGAGAATGGATTTACACACCGGTATGTTCCAGCCTGAAGGTTAGAGCGACTCGTCTGAACAGAAGGTGTGAAATCAGAGACACGGCGAAGAGACGGACAAGGGTAAGGTGGCCGACACGGGCTGGCATACGTCTGCAAAACACAACCATGTTATTAGAGAGGCTGTGCACGTTGCCTTAAGCATCATGGTCTGTGTAACGCTGAGGGGACAAAATGAAGGTTACCATGGGTTCAGGAAAAGTAGCCACATCATTTTTCCACAATTGTTTCATTGCAACCACTTATACTGACGTATTTTTTGGGGGGGATTTTATGTGATAGATCAGTGGAGAAAGTGGAAGGAAATTGCACATTTAGGCTTTTAAATATTTTATAATTCAAAATTTGTTAAATTTGTTTAACCCATTTTACTCTGATACCCTTGATTGCAATCCTATGCAAGCAATTGCCTTCAGATGTCACCTATAATCAGTAAACAGTCTTTGATTTAATCTCAAAATAAATCCGATTGTTCTGTGAAGGTCTCAGAGATTTGTTGGTAAACAAATTGAGAGGCCCACTGTAACTGGAGGAGCTGTAGAAATCCACAGCTCAGGTTGATGGGACAACTCTGTCATGTGATCCACAAATGCATTAGAAGATGTGAAAAGATGTGTTAAAAAGGTCGTTTTCGTAAAGAAAACACATCCAATTTGAACAGGGAATATACACAAACAAGACCAAAAGTTGAAATTTGGACCTGCATGCAAAATATTATGCGACATTACAACCAACACTACAAATGCCCCAGAACACAGTGGAGATATTTTAAGATGTACTGGAAGAAATGGTGCAAAATGTAATATATTTAGTCACTACCATCGCAGAATCAGATTAAACACTGGTTTTAATCATAACATGAGAAACCGTTCAGTCGATGAACTCCACCTGACCACTCCCACCGACACGCTGCATCCCCCACATGCACACCTCTGCCCTCACCTTCCTGCTGGTTCAAACAAAGCACCAGCGTGCAAATGGCTGCCCTAAAGAGACAACAGAGGTTGCTGTACAAGTCCCGGCTGAGAAAGAAAGCTGCTGGCATGAGGAATATGTCAGGAACAATAAGTCTGAAAGAGTGACACTTCTGTAAGAGGGGTAACAGGCAGACAGGAAGTTAAAAGACGTCTCAAAGTGTCTGTGAGCTATCAAGTGATGAAAGAGGCTTGTTAAACAGAGCAGAGGTCTTGGAGTAGAAGATTCTTTCTCCAGACATGTCTGAGCCAAATTATCACCCTACAGGCAGGCTGACACTCTGCATGGCGAAGAAATAACTCTCTTGATCCTTGAGTTGACAGTCAACACTTCTGAATTTAAACATTTACCTTAGCTTATCTTCTCTGTACTGGGGCTAGAAAAAGGGAAGAAAACTTTAAAACGATTTAACTCACTCAAACAAAAAAGCTGTCTTATTAAGTAATAAATTATGACGGAGACGAACAAAACAAAACAAAACAAACAAAAAAAAACAAACAACCATCTTCAGCTTCCAAAACAAACATGGAGGTGTTATTTTTATCTGCACGCACGCGCGCGGTCACAAAGGTTGCTACAGCGGAGGAGGACGAATGACGCCTTCGTTCACTTAAGCTCGACAGAAGGAATCCTGAAACTATTTCACAGGTTTATCTTTGTCCTCAAGGCTAAATGGAAGGAAACAATGCGGGTCCAACAAGATGCACGGTCGGTCAGTGTGCAGTTACAGCATGAAGTAGCTGTCAGAGCCCGGGGGCGTGTACGGTGTACGGCGGCCCCCCCCCCGGCGACAGCTGCGTCTCTGATGGCGCCTTTGGTTGGAAAGTGTGAACATAACGGGAAAAACGTCTCAGAATGTAGGTTGAAATTGGTTTTCTTTTTAAAAACACAACTAATGTTGAGGATAATGTTATCCCTTATAAAAAGGGGAGAAATACAAGAGAATAAATTATCAGACGAAACCAGTGCGCCTTTACTTGTTCTTGTATTATTTGTAAAGAGCGCACGAGTCCCCCTAGTGGACTCTTGACTATGGCGCCAATGCACTGCTCTTTCAGACAAAGGGCTATATTTCTTGCACACACCAAATCAAATGAAATTAGGATAATCAACAATTGGATCTAACATTAAAATGGTCAAATTAATATACCCTGCAACAATAACGACAGGGAAGCAGTCTCGCGAGCCGGGCCGGCAGACGTATTTATCTGCTGTGTGACACTGTGCCACTCGGCCTTTGTTCTCCGTCTCAGTGCGCCATTGACATTTGCACTGGCTTTGTCAAAGTCACGTGGTTCATCTCACAGCTAAAGGAGGCGAAAAGACAACACGGTCTCCTGAACGCCTCTAAGTCTTTTTTGTTTTTTTAAGGCATTATGCTCAGGAATCCTTTGGCTGACACCCAGAGGACTGTCACAAGGTGTGTGCTGATGTTATTTGAGAAAACTAGACCCTGAAATGGGATTAAATCAATTTGCTGCATTATCCTTTGGCAAATGGAGCCGGTCCATTAACCCCCAACGTTAAATACTGTGGTTTAATACACTTTAATAAGGTAACTGTGCTTACATGTCACATATTTTTAAATAGATACCTGCTGTGTGTTTTAATTAATACTACTTAATTTTCATCTTCTGATGCAAAGTGAACCTCCACTCAAGTCTCAACTCTTTTCAGCTACATTCATCTTCCTAACAAGTGTAACTTCCTGTTGAAGAAAGGCATTCCCAGAATATGATGCTGTTCCTACCAGAAGTCACCATGGTGATAATGGTGCAACGTTGGCTTTCTTTGCACTCTAAAACTTTGCTTCTGTATTAGCTGACCAGATCCAACCCATCTACATGTTTCCTCTGCCCTTTATAGCAAACTCTACATGAGAATTTTCATATTATGCTCTCCTCAAAGCAGTAGTGCAGGGTTCAGTCCCTGACCTGAGACCTTTGTTGTCTGTCTGCGCCCTTCTTCCCTCTCAGTTCATTTCCTGTCCTGTTAAATAATGAACACTAGTGCCAGAAGATGTTAAAAACAACATTACTTCCTCTTCAGAACTCTTCAGTTAAAGTCAAGTTTATGGAGTAGGAGACTAATTAGAGTCCTTTCAACAGGCTCTCCCATCTGCGCTATGGATGTTTGCAGTCCTCCAAAGCTTTAATAGATCTAATGGCTGCTTCTCTGATTAATGCTCTCCCTACTTGTCCAGTGCAGTAGGTTGTGCCATACTTTTTTCCATCTTCAGATGATGGATTTGACCGTGCAATCAGCTGCAGCGGATTTTATTTAGGGGTGTCAGAGTTAAGAATAGAAATGAATACCAGACTTTTATGGAAAGGATGTTGAAATTCATCTAAGATGTGTGCATTAAAGGTGTGGCATGTAACTTTTATAAAAATGTTTTTTGCTATTTTATTATTATTATTATTATTATTATTTGCATATTTCTTAAAACCTTCACTGTGTACTTACAGTATATTATGAGACAGAAATTCTGTGAAAAAATTGAGCTCCTCTGATTCCTCCTGTGGTCCTTTCACAGATTATCTGTCTCATACTACCAGGACTCAGTGACGGTTTTCACAAATATCTAAAAGGAACGTAAATTTCTAAAGGTTTCCTACTGCTGCTGCAAATATGCCAGACTCAGACCAAGACAAACTGTCTCGTTTATTCACAAAACAACTCTTAACTGGCCCTAAATGTTCAGCCTCTGCATTGGTTTGAAGCATGCATACAGGCTGCATATAGAAGGGCTGAAGAGGCTCGAAAAGCTAGTTGTTGAAATCCGTGAAAGGGACAAAAGACAGCTGAGAATGAGAGCCTCGGTGTGCTGAGGAGTGCGACACGAGGAGCAGACAGCCAATTAACGAGACCCACGAGGTTGCTGAACTCCCAGCGTGTGAAATCCTCAGTGTCACAGGGACTCGTGTGCTTCTTCAGGGGGTCTTACGGTGGTCGGCTCAATAAACACCTGACTTAAAGATGTCTTCTGTTAACGTGACGCTTATTATCAGCATTGATCCTGCTGCTAATGATACGGAGTTCACTGAGAAGGTGGTGGATATCCCGTCTGAGGTGAATGTATTTATTTCCAGCACGGTACGGAGAGCTTTGCAAGCAGGCAGCTGTCCCACCCAACCTTTTATTGTGGACAGAGGAGGGCACACTGTCCAGAGGGAGGCAAGGAAGGTCTGCGAGAAAGAATCCAAGCCAAAGTATTCACAAGGTTATCTTTGTCCTCCAGGACAGTTGAATCCTCTGACAATAGGGACTCTGACAGTGTGATGTTCAACCTTATTGTAGTGTGAGTGAACGGTTCTTTTTCCGCTTTGGAAAAACTGTAAGAAAACATCAACATGGCTTTTTCTGCACATTTCCCCCATACAAGCAAATATTTATTGAGTTAATCGGCAAAAGAATTTGTAACAGCAAAAAAAAAAATAAATATTTTGCACATTTTAGACAAAAAAAAAATCCTGAAAATTTGTCTCGTAAATACCACTCAGCCTTCAGTGTTGGGCAGGAATCTTTTCTGAGATTTCAGTATTTTTTATTTTTTTTTGTCTTCCATCTTTCAAGAAGGTCAGGACCGAAATAGATCCTGATTTAGAACCTTCTGGTAGTCTTTACGTGCAACAGCCAATAGAAACGTGGCAGCTATGACTGTCCACACCTTCTTATTTCTAAATGCAGATGTTCCCTTTTGTGCTCTTGCTCTGTCCTTGTAGGGGGGGAGCTGCTTCAGCAAAGCACTGCCTACTGGATGTATAAAAAGAGGAGATCCAGAGAAGCTGCAGCAGCAAAGGACAGAAACAGCACACCTGCCGGTCAGTACGCCATCATTTCATCACTAATCCTGTCAGTGACTCAAAATCTGATGTAACATTTCACCTTTTAAAGACTCATCCAGCAGAACAAGTCAGCTAAAGAGAAGAGGAGCATCAAACAGGTAAAGAAGGTCATAAGTTCCCCAATAGAAAATAAATGACTTTAGGGTAATTCATCTGTCTAGTTTTTGGTGCAGCAGTCTATATTTCACATATGATGATAATAATAATAATAATAATAATAATAATATAGTTTTATTTCAGCCGTAAACAGGGAAAAGTCAATAACAACAGCGCTACTAATCTTAATAACCAACAATAACCAATAGTGCTGCTAAAGAAACATAGGAGAAATGAAGATTAAGAGTAAAGAAAATGATCAAATAAACACGGAATATGTGAAATTAATTAAATTATCAAGTGTGACTTGTTGATGCAATAAGAGCAGGAATCATGGGAAACAATGTTGATCACAGTAAGTAAATGATGAACTGATTAAGTAACCAATCAGCTGAATAATCGATCAGTCAGTCTAATAAAATAACTAGTATTTTAGGGATGGTTGTATTTGAAATTTGCATTTAATTTCTTTGCAGTTCTGTGTTGCAATAGTTTTTTCCTGGTAAATAGTCTTCACATCTTTATGTCCTATCATTCTGAAATTTTTTAAAGAAGAAAAAAAGATTGTAGTTGAGAACGTACTTTTAACACATTTCTAGTTTAGTTTTATTTAGGTTCGGGACTTCTCTGGATTCTTTGGAGAGTAAAAGTAATCCACTGCCTAAATCTTTTGAAATCAAACCCCAACTTTCCACAGCTTTCAAGATGTCAGGTGACGCCATAATGGCGGAGTTTGGACCAGCAGCGTCCTTCCTGAGAAAATCCGACAAGGAGCGACTGGAGGCCCAAACGCGACCTTTTGACATGAAGAGGGCCTGTTTCGTGCCCGATCCCGAAGTGGAGTATGTTAAAGCCACAGTTACCAGCAGAGATGGGGACAAAGTCACCGTTGAAACTGAAACTGGAAAGGTAAGCAGGGCGCAAATGTACATTTGTAACCTGGAGAAATGGTTGTGGTTAAAAACAAAAAAAAACCCCAACAACTTTTAGTGGATCTTAAATGAATTTGAACAGAGATGTTTGCTGTGATGAATGTCTTACAGACTGTTACGGTTAAGGAGGTAGATGTCCACCCCCAGAACCCGCCAAAGTTCGATAAAATCGAAGACATGGCCATGTTCACCTTCCTCCATGAGCCCGCGGTGTTGTTTAACCTCAAAGAGCGTTACGCGGCATGGATGATCTATGTGAGCAATCGCTACAAACATCAACAAGCTGCTTGTTTTCAACTTTACGTTCCCAGTAAGTCATACGTTTGCTGTCCGTCTCTGGCGTCAGACCTACTCAGGGCTCTTCTGCGTGACCGTCAATCCTTACAAGTGGCTGCCGGTGTACGATAAATCGGTGGTTAACGCCTACAGAGGAAAGAAGAGGAGTGAAGCTCCTCCTCACATCTACTCCATCTCTGACAATGCCTACCAGTACATGTTGTCGGGTGAGTTCCAGCTAGAAAAGAATGTCAGAAATTATCCAGATATTAAAAGACAAATGGACTAACACAGATCTTGTTTGATATCGTAGACAGAGAAAACCAGTCAATCCTCATCACGTAAGTTATATATGGTACTCAAAGCTGCTGTGATTATATTTTCAAGCTGATTTCTTTAATCTTTACATCATATTTATTATATATGCTATATGATTTTCTCTGCCCAGTGGAGAATCTGGTGCAGGAAAGACTGTAAACACCAAAAGGGTCATCCAGTACTTTGCCAGCATTGCGGCTGTCTCTGGAAAGAAAGATCCAAATCAGGAGAAAAAGGTTGATATTATTCCTTCAATGTTATAAAGAATAAAAAAAACTAAAATCTACGGCTACAGTGATTAAACCTTGTACTTCCACACAGGGAACCCTGGAAGATCAAATCATCCAGGCCAATCCTGCTCTGGAGGCTTTTGGAAATGCCAAGACCATCCGAAATGACAACTCTTCCAGATTTGTATGAACATTTCCTCACTTCCTATTTTTTATTGCTGCATTTAGAGAGCCTGCAGAGTTAAACATCAAGTTGAAGAAATGACAGAGTATCATGAGTTGTGTGTGTGTGTGTGTGCGTGTGTGTGTGCGTGTGTGTGTGTGCGTGTGTGTGTGTGCGCGTGTGTGTGCGCGTGTGTGTGTGTGTGTGTTATTATATTTTACAGGGTAAATTCATTCGAATTCACTTTGGGGTGAGTGGAAAATTGGCCTCAGCTGACATTGAGACATGTGAGTCTGCTTTGATAAAAAGCTGTCCAACATTTTTCCATCATTTCTTTGAACGATTTTCTAGTAAAACCACGTCACTTTTGTGAAAGTCAATGACTACCTTCAGCTTTATATTCAGAAGAATACAAAGCTATTGACTAAAGTTTAGCTTGATCTCTTGTGGACACCCTAAATATAATCATAACATATTTCTTTTTTTAGATCTGTTGGAAAAATCTCGTGTCACTTATCAGCTCAAAGCTGAGAGAGACTATCACATCTTCTATCAGATTCTGTCCCAAAGGAAGCCAGAGCTGCTTGGTGAGCACACTGCAAACAAAGGCTATGCAAGTCTTATAAAACACCTCAGTCTTTATAACCGAACCTTTTCACTCCTTTAACAGAAATGCTGTTGATCACCAACAACCCCTATGACTACGCGTACATCTCTCAAGGAGAAACAACCGTAGCCTCCATCAACGATGCAGATGAGCTAATTGCTACTGATGTAAGTAAATGCAGTCTGTTGGCCGAAATCCCCCTGCACATAGTTTCCAAACTAAATCAAATTAAATTTTATTTGGTAATAGGAAGCTTTTGACGTCCTGGGATTCACCCAAGAGGAAAAGAATGGCATCTACAAGTTGACTGGAGCTATTATGCATTATGGAAATATGAAGTTCAAGCAGAAGCAGAGGGAAGAACAAGCAGAGCCCGACGGCACAGAGGGTAGGCAATGAGGCCGTCTGTTTGTACACTTTGACATCGTTGTAACTACAGAAACATTCTCTGATCCCATTGCAATAATAGCAATAATCTGACACAATAACCAATTTTAGATGTGGACAAAGTGGCATATCTTATGGGCCTGAACTCTGCTGACCTCATCAAGGGGCTCTGTCACCCGAGAGTTAAAGTAGGCAACGAGTGGGTCACCAAGGGCCAGAGTGTGCAGCAGGTAACCAAAACGCATCTATGTTTTGTGTGTGTATCAGCAGAATTGATAAATATCACGTTTAAATCAGTTTGCATCCATCCCATTTTTAGGTGTACTACTCTATCGGTGCTCTGGCAAAGTCAGTGTATGAGAAAATGTTCCTGTGGATGGTGGTGAGAATCAACCAGTCCCTGGATACCAAACAGCCTCGGCAGTACTTCATTGGGGTGTTGGACATCGCTGGATTTGAGATCTTTGATGTGAGAGTTTGTGGTTTCATGGGCAGCCGATCTGTAGGAGAAAAGATCTCACTCTGCATTTGCTTTTATGGCTTCTAGTTCAACACCTTTGAGCAACTGTGCATCAACTACACCAATGAGAAGCTGCAGCAGTTTTTCAACCACCACATGTTTGTGTTGGAGCAAGAGGAGTACAAGAAAGAGGGCATTGTGTGGGAGTTCATTGACTTTGGTATGGACTTGGCAGCCTGCATTGAACTCATTGAAAAGGTTTGTACATCATCCAGTCTAAGAGCATTCAAGACGTCATCTGAGGATTTATTCTCAGATCAGATGCTCATGTTCATGCTGTCATTTCTTTTCTGTGCATAGACATTAAGGGATGTTAAACTTGCAGAGTGTTTGATGTTTAATCTTTCGTGAATCTACCCTAACAGCCGATGGGCATCATGTCTATCCTTGAAGAGGAGTGTATGTTCCCAAAAGCCAGTGACACGACATTTAAGGCCAAACTGTATGACAACCATCTGGGTAAAAGCCCCAACTTCCAAAAGCCCAGAATCGTTAAAGGGAAACCAGAAGCTCATTTCTCTTTGATTCACTATGCTGGTACTGTTGATTACAACATCGGCAACTGGCTGGAGAAGAATAAAGATCCACTGAATGAGACTGTGGTTGGACTCTATCAGAAGTCTAACCTGAAGTTACTATCTATGCTGTTTGCTGGGTATGCTGGCACTGATTCAGGTGAGGCCTCTGTCACCTTACTGATTATTACTTCCATTGAATTTAAGCAGTAATTTTCAACTTTAATGTCTATAATGTTCATACAGCCCAAGATGCAGGAGGCAAAGGGGGAAAGGGAGGAAAGAAGAAAGGTTCTTCCTTCCAGACTGTGTCTGCTTTGCACAGGGTAGAGTACATATCACATTTTAGACATTTCCAATGCTAGGTATCCTGCATCCAATACCTTATTTATGCTGTACTTGCATTAACAGGAAAATCTGAACAAACTAATGACCAACCTCAGGTCAACTCACCCTCATTTTGTTCGCTGCATCATCCCCAATGAGACCAAGACTCCCGGGGCTATGGAGAACCCTCTGGTCATGCACCAACTGCGCTGTAACGGTGTGCTGGAAGGAATCAGAATCTGCAGAAAAGGATTCCCTAACAGGATTCAGTACGGCGATTTCAAGCAAAGGCAAGAAAAACTTATGTTATTTGCAAGATCCTTTCCAATTGGGTATAAATGATGTTCCAAAGCATGACACCTAATTTGTTGAAGTTGTCAAGTTTGATGGTTGAGGTCAGAAGTTGTCATTGTTGGTACTTTCTTTACAGCAATGTTGCTGATGCTTCTCTTGGGTTACCTGAAGGTTAATAAGACGAATATGCCAACAACCCTGAGAACTATAGAATTTCGCAGCTTACGATTTCATTTAGAAATTTTCATATTTACCTCCAAAAGTTGCGCCGTTTCAGATATCGCATCTTGAACCCGAGTGCCATCCCTGAAGGGCAGTTCATTGACAATAAAAAAGCAGCTGAGAAACTTTTGGGGTCTTTGGATATCGATCATGAGCAGTACAAGCTGGGACACACAAAGGTTGGTTCTGTATATTAAAAAACCATAAAGAGCAGATTGAGAAAAACATTTCCTGTCCTTTGACAAAATAAAATAAAATAAAATAAAATAAAATAAATCTGTCACTATCAGGTGTTCTTCAAAGCTGGGCTGCTGGGTGTACTGGAAGAGATGAGAGACGACCGTCTAGCTCTCATCATCACTGGGATTCAGGCGAGATCCAGAGGACTTCTTGCCAGGATTGAGTTCCAGAAAATTGTTGAACGCAGGTTGGAGTTCACTGCTTATTTTCACCGCAAAAAAACCAAAACAAAAAAAAAACAACATAATTCTAACAAAGAAAACTCAAACATCCTGATTTTCTCCACAGAGATGCCTTGTTGGTGATCCAGTGGAACATCCGTGCCTTCATGGGTGTGAAGAATTGGCCCTGGATGAAGATGTTCTTCAAGATCAAGCCTTTGCTTAAATCAGCTGAGACCGAGAAGGAGATGGCAAACATGAAAGAGGAGTTTACCAAGCTCAAGGAGGCCTACGCCAAATCCGAAGCCCGCAAGAAAGAGCTTGAGGAAAAGATGGTCACCCTTCTCCAAGAGAAGAATGATTTACAGCTCCAATTTCAATCTGTGGGCTGAGTACCTTATCTTAATTTTTAACAGTTGCATAGAGCTACTGTAGAATATAACACAAGCTTAATTCCCTCTGTGTAGGAGCAAGACAATCTTGCGGATGCCGAGGAGCGTTGTGAAGGTTTGATCAAGAGCAAAATCCAACTGGAGGCCAAAGTGAAAGAGCTGACAGAGCGGCTGGAGGATGAGGAGGAAATGAATGCAGAGCTGACAGCCAAAAAGAGGAAGCTTGAGGACGAATGTTCAGAGCTCAAGAAAGACATCGACGATCTGGAGCTGACTTTGGCTAAAGTGGAAAAGGAAAAACACGCCACTGAGAACAAGGTATACTTCATGCTAACTCGCTGGTCAAATTCTTGGCTTTGGGAATAATTCCCTTCTTCATGGTAGTATGTTGTGTGCTTCCTATAAGGTGAAAAACCTGACAGAAGAGATGGCAGCGTTGGATGAAATCATTGCCAAGTTGACCAAGGAAAAGAAAGCTCTTCAGGAGGCTCATCAGCAGACGCTGGATGACCTGCAGAGTGAGGAGGACAAAGTCAACTCTCTGACCAAGGCCAAAGTCAAGCTGGAACAGCAAGTCGATGATGTGAGTTCTTGCATTAAGAGAGAAGTACCTTGGATGGACTAGAGACAAATTAGTGAGCTAATTGTTTGGAATGATGCTTCAGCTTGAAGGATCCCTGGAGCAAGAGAAGAAAATAAGAATGGATCTGGAAAGAGCCAAGAGGAAGCTGGAAGGGGACTTGAAATTGACCCAAGAAAATGTGATGGACCTGGAGAACGACAAACAGCAGCTGGAGGAGAAGCTTAAAAAGTAAAATTTACAAATCAGCAGATGTGATTTTTATGACAGTTGTCTAAAGTAAAAGGTTTGTGCCTTTGAATGCAGGAAAGACTTTGAAATCAGCCAGCAACTCAGTAAGATTGAGGACGAGCAGGCGATGGGTGCTCAGCTTCAGAAAAAACTGAAGGAGTTGCAGGTAAGCGCGCCAGCAGACATGTTATGCTTCGTTTTCTCTTTATTAGCCGTGCCTCTAACAATGTCGGGCGACTTCCATCAAGGCCCGAATTGAAGAGCTGGAGGAAGAGCTGGAGGCCGAAAGGGCTGCCCGGGCCAAAGTGGAGAAGCAGAGAGCCGACTTGGCCAGGGAGCTGGAGGAGATCAGCGAGAGGCTGGAGGAGGCCGGAGGAGCCACCACAGCCCAGATCGAGCTGAACAAGAAGAGGGAGGCTGAGTTTCAGAAGATGCGCAGAGACCTCGAAGAGGCCACCCTGCAGCACGAAGCCACCACGGCGGCGCTGAGGAAGAAGAACGCCGACAGTGTGGCCGACCTGGGAGAGCAGATTGACAACCTGCAGAGGGTCAAGCAGAAGCTGGAGAAGGAGAAGAGCGAGCTCAAGCTGGAGCTGGATGATGTGGTCTCCAACATGGAGCAAATCGCCAAAGTGAAAGTAAGACACTCCTAGAAAAAATATAAGACTAATAAAACATTTATTTTATTCGTTTGTAATAAAATAAATGTGCACATGTGTGTGTAAAAGTGATAGGAAAACCTCAATTTCAGTGTTGGTGATTTAGAAACTCTTTAGAAAAGACATTGTTCCAGGAAACACTAAAGGACCTTTACATGAAGAAACTGGTCTATGCTTTCTAGTCTACTAGTTTCCCCAGTGTGATTTGTATTGGATTAGCTCGTTCCACATTGTTCATACACATACTGTGGCTTCAAGCCTGCAACAAAATATTTCTATACATCTTTACTAAATTGCATGTTCATGCTACTTTACAGAGATACGAGTCAGAAGCTTAACGCTATATACTTTTTATATTGAGTATTTTTGCATCTTCAGTGAAAGTAGTCTTTAGTTTAGTGCCTGCTGACATTTTGAAGAAAACTCCCATATACTAAGCTAACAGTCATTAGCACCATGTTTATGTTACTTATAGCAACACAAAGAGCCCCCGTCCCTCTCAAAAGTGTAAACATTAAAAATGTACCGAATCCCAACTGTTGCCAAACAGATGATTTAAGAGAATCTGGGGCACCTAATGTTACAGCTTCATTGGGCAGAACCATACGTAGCAGTCTCCTCAACAAGAAATATTGTGATGTTTCAATTACCTCAACATCTTGTGAGATGAGATCTTGTTACAACCTAGTAAACATGGAAATCAATCGGTTGCACGTTTTCTTCAAACATGCTAAATTTGACACCTTGTTAATCTTTTTCTTTAGACCAACCTGGAGAAAATGTGCCGTACCCTGGAGGACCAGATGTCTGAGTACAGAACAAAGTCAGAGGAGGCCCAGCGCTCCATTAATGATTTCACCATGCAAAAAGCAAAGCTGCAAACTGAAAATGGTAACAAAATACACTCATGCTGAAATAAAATCACCATTTTATTTCACCATTTCATGACATCGAAAAACCACAGGACAATCTGCGGACCGAGCCTTTGTTTTACAGGGGAGCTTCTGCGGCAGATGGAGGAAAAGGACTCTTTGGTCTCGCAGCTGACCCGAGGGAAGCTGTCCTACACTCAGCAGGTTGAAGACCTCAAGAGACAGCTGGAGGAGGAGGTGAAGGTAGGCTACGGTTTCAAGAAGTTCTGCTTTTACTACAAAAAAAAAAAAAAAAAAAAATCTCTCCCAGCAAGACAACTTTATTTTATTCCAATTTCTTAAAGGCCAAGAATGCACTTGCCCATGCAGTGCAGTCTGCTCGCCATGACTGCGATCTGTTGAGAGAGCAGTTTGAGGAGGAGCAGGAGGCCAAAGCCGAGTTCCAGCGCAGCTTGTCCAAGGCCAACTCCGAGGTGGCTCAGTGGAGAACCAAGTATGAAACTGATGCCATCCAAAGAACCGAGGAGCTGGAAGAAGCAAAGTAAGGACTTCAGAACAATTCCCTTCTCTTTTGTTTTGCCTGAGCTGTGATTGCTTTATTATGTTTGTTTTTGCCTTTAGAAAGAAGCTAGCTCAACGCTTGCAGGAGGCCGAGGAAGCTGTTGAAGCTGCAAACGCTAAATGCTCCTCCCTGGAGAAAACCAAACACAGGCTTCAAGGGGAAATCGAGGATCTCATGGTGGATGTGGAGAGATCTAATGCGGCTGCTGCAGCTTTGGACAAGAAGCAAAGAAACTTTGACAAGGTGCTGACACGTTGCAGATACGCAGAGTCCTTTTGGGGGGAAAAGGAAGGCTTGTTGAGAAAATTTGTTACGTGAAATTCTCGCAGGTCCTTGCTGAGTGGAAGCAGAAGTACGAGGAGTCTCAGACGGAGCTGGAAAGTTCTCAGAAAGAGGCACGTTCCCTCAGCACTGAGCTGTTCAAGCTCAAGAACTCCTACGAAGAGTCTCTGGATCATCTGGAGACCATGAAACGCGAAAACAAGAACCTTCAAGGCACGTAGAACTCATTGTTCAAGTTTCACAATACACACGATATGGTTGAATGATAGAAAACGGAATAATTCTGCCTAAAACAGAGGAAATTTCTGACCTAACTGAGCAACTTGGTGAGGGAGGAAAGAGTATCCATGAGCTGGAGAAGATCCGCAAGCAGCTGGAGCAGGAGAAAGCCGAGATACAAACGGCTCTGGAAGAAGCCGAGGTGATTAAAATGTCGGATACGTCACACATTCACCTTTGTGACCTTTGATGCTTTGAGGGGAAACCCAGCCGCTTTCTGTTTTTTGCACCAGGGTTCCCTTGAACACGAGGAGGGTAAGATCCTCCGAACGCAACTAGAGTTCAATCAGGTGAAGGCGGACATCGAGCGCAAGCTGGCCGAGAAGGATGAGGAGATGGAGCAGGCCAAGAGGAACCAGCAGAGGACAGTGGACACCCTGCAGGGCTCCCTGGAGGCGGAGACTCGCAGCAGAAACGAGGCTCTCAGGCTGAAGAAGAAGATGGAAGGAGATCTCAACGAGATGGAGATCCAGCTGAGCCAGGCCAACAGGCAAGCGGCAGAGGCTCAGAAGCAGCTCAAAGGAGTCCATGCCCACCTAAAGGTCACAGACCCAACATCACAGACGCTTCGATTTTCCATTCCATGCTCATCACTTGTCAATGGAAGGTAAACCGAATCTACATATTGTTTGTCGTAACAGGACTCGCAGCTACATCTGGACGATGCACTTCGGTCCAACGACGACCTTAAGGAGAACATCGCGATTGTGGAGAGACGCAACAACTTGCTGCAGGCGGAGCTCGACGAGCTGAGGTCTCTGGTGGAGCAAACCGAGAGAGGGCGCAAGCTGGCGGAGCAGGAACTGCTGGATGTCAGCGAGAGAGTTCAGCTGCTGCACTCACAGGTACACCAGCCAGCAAATGTCCAGTCCGTACCCATGTTGGTACGAGGGACGCTTCACAACTCGGCTCCTCCTTTAGGGTGGAACAGCGCACGAGGGATAATGAGAAGTTGAACAAAAGTTTATAGGCAGTTGCACAAGTGAACAAGTTTTCTGTTGCTTACTTGCATGTTGAGTGAACATGGAGCCGCTCCCACTCCTGTGTTGACTGGAGTCTAGCTCTGCACCGAACTGGCTTATCACACTCTGCTTCAAGGCTCATGATTCGCTGCTAAACTTAAGAGCTACTTCTTTTTCCTGCATTTTTATCATTTTAAAATTTCTGATTTTCATTTCTGACTGATTTTCTCTACACTCTTCACTTCATTCTTTGGAACACAATGTGAGATTACTCAACCTCCAAACAATTCAAATCTGAAACACACCCCAAAAAAGCCCTTCTACCTGCCTGTATGGCTTTGCAATGTTTTTTTTTTCTTTTTTATAAATGTTCATTTTCAATCTGTTTTAACAATTTTTTTAATGTTACCAGTCAGTCAAGACATGCTATTGGCGAGCTAACGCTCTGTCTTGATCTCCCAGAACACCAGCCTGCTGAACCAGAAGAAGAAGCTGGAGGGAGACATCGCCCAGATTCAGAATGAGGTGGAGGAGGCCGTGCAGGAGTGCAGAAACGCCGAGGAGAAGGCCAAGAAGGCCATCACCGACGCAGCCATGATGGCAGAGGAGCTGAAGAAGGAGCAGGACACCTGCTCCCACTTGGAGCGCATGAAGAAAAACATGGAGCAAACCATCAAGGACCTGCAGCACCGCCTGGACGAAGCGGAGCAAATAGCGATGAAGGGCGGCAAGAAGCAGGTCCAGAAGCTGGAGGCCAGGGTAAACTGTCGCCATCCGTCACAGTGCTGCTGGAAATTACAGCACCTTTTACATTTATAAATGCAACCTCTTTTTTTTTTTTTCCCCTTCCCCCTTCATTTCAAGATCAGAGAGCTGGAAAACGAGATCGACGTGGAACAAAGAAAGAGCAGTGACTCTATCAAAGGGGTCCGCAAATATGAGAGACGCATCAAGGAGCTCACCTACCAGGTCAACCCCGCCGCCACACTGCAAAAACTAGTTTCTACCACAAATTGTATGCTTTAACTAAGACAAAACCAACTTTAAAGTAGCTTTTCAGAATGATATGGGAGCTTGTTTTAAGTCAATAATTCCTTAATGTCGATGAAAAATGTCCTGGTTCCACTGATAAGTTATTTCACTTGTAACATGGGAAAAATGTCTTGCTATAACTTCTTCATCAACATTAAGGACTTACTGACTTAAAACAAGCTCCCACATATCACTGACAAGTTACTTGTTGGTCAGTTTTGTCGCATTTAAAGTGTACTAAGATATTTGCACTAGAAATTAGAGCAAAAACACTAAGATTTTGCGTTCATGCTCAGTAAGCAACATACTCTGCTGACTGAACAGACGGAGGAGGACAAAAAGAACCTGGCCCGTCTGCAGGATCTGGTGGATAAACTTCAGATGAAAGTGAAATCCTACAAGCGGAGCGCGGAGGAGGCCGTAAGCTGGAACGCTTCGGTTTTGGTCGCCTTCATACGTTAACATCGCCGATCCTGATTTTATTTTATTTTTTCAGGAGGAACAGTCCAACGTGAATCTGAGCAAGCTGCGCAGGCTGCAGCACGAGCTGGAGGAGGCGGAGGAGAGGGCCGACATCGCAGAGTCTCAAGTCAACAAGCTGCGAGTGAAGAGCCGAGACGCCGGAGCTAAGGTGCGGAGACAAACGTGTCAAGGTTTCAACATTTGCTGCTCTAAATCATTTTGCAAAAGGATGACGTCTTCTGTCTGTTTTTTATTCCCCCCCCCAGAAATCGCATGATGAAGAATGAAGCCACTGCCGAGGCTCCTCTGCGTGCCTGTAGTTTAGTCGTAGTCTTGTAGTTCTTTGTCCTCCATGCAACATGAGCGGAAAAAAGAATAAATGAATTATGCATGCACCTGCACCACCAGTCTCAGTGGTTTAATTTAACTCCATCAGCTGATTACAGCAACACTTAAAATACATTTTGCAAAAACCAGGATGTCTTTACTACCAGTACAAAACTGCTGAATGTTTTCTTCTTTTTTTTTCTGGATGACAAAAAAAAAAAGAAAAGAAGTAGCCTTGGCTTTGATTGTCAGAATTGTGCTTCTCGCAGCATGCGGCTCTGATGTGCTGCTGACATGAGCAGCTGAGTGTGCAGCTGGGGATGGGCTGTAGGAGGACGACTGCAGGCGGCTCGGTTCAGGCAGGAGGACGGAACAGATGAATCGGGGTTCTGAGTCGTCTCGGGCCTCGCTCTGGTTTGGTCGGAGCCAGGAAACCAATCCATTTAAATCGGGGTTGAATTAAAGTGGAAGCTACGTGTTGCATCTTTCATTAAATGACATTAATACCCCTGTTGAGTGTGTGTAAACTTTTGACTGGGGCAGTAATGTGAAACATTTAGACGTCGTTGCTGCTATAATGTTCTGATTAAACAGCAAAAAAAAACAAAAAACAGATACTGTTAGTCCACTAGAGGGCAGCATTGGTATTGAAACAAATAAGCTTCCCTTATTTGTTTCAATAAGTGCATCACAATGATACGTAAAGTTTTTTTCTTTCAAAGTAAAATTTCCAAGTATTTTTTTCCCCCCACTAGCTGTTAAGTCCTTATGTTTTGAAAAAGCCCCTTTAGGGAAATTATTGTAAATAAACTTTGCCATACTGATGGGTCAACCATCTATCAAAGTTATAATATATTGAGTCTGATTAAACTATATCTTTGTTCATTTTTATTACTTAAACTGCTCTATTTCCAGTTTCCCACACCTCATCATGCTCATAAATAGATAAAGGAGAGTCAGCAGCCTAACAGCCACGTTATAAAATGCTAAAAGTAAATCCTTTAAAATTGCTAATCTAACCTAAAGATCATGTTACAAGGCAATCTTTTTTTTCTGCTTTACGTAAAAAAAAAGAAAAGAAAAAAAAAAAACAAATACGATGGTACGTGTCTAGGGTGTTTGTTTATTGTGGCAACAGTGACGTTACGGTTCAATCACGGTGACATCTCAAAGTCCAAGCTTTCTTTTATAACTCTATAGAACCACTCCCAATAAAATAAACAGTGTCAGTGTGTTTAACGCCTCTCTCCTTTATCATGTTGCATAATAAATGATTTGCCATTTTTTTATCAGCTACTCTGACCTATTGATATCAACAGTTCACTGATTGTGCTGGAGGAAGATTTCTGACGGGGTTAACTGATGAAACCATTTGGTGCATAACCAGTTTTTCCACTTTAAGCTACATATAACAGATTCTCATATTTGAGCCAGACTTTGTGTAACTGGTCTTTTAATTTTCTTTTTTAATTTTTGAATATTTGCTACCAATTTACTGTTCCCCCTGTTGACCTTAAAGTAGGCAAAAAAAAAAAAAATATATATATATATATATAAACAGCTAAACTTAATTTTTATCAAAGTGAAAACATTGCATTACATTTTAAATATGGCCAATATTAAACATGAAATGCACTGTAAGGATGGAATATTTGATAGGCTTTAGTATTTCAGGTGCAGTGCTTGGTAATAAAATATTTTGCCACTTTGATGGACTTATGCTATAGTCCTCCTCACAGTGAAAATAGGTAGTGATCAAGATGCAAATCATGAGGTTGCACCACAATTTCCGGCAGGCCTCGGAAGAATCTTTCCTAAAATTGTATCTTTTAGCACTTTGTTTCTAGCAGCAAAAATTAACACCGAAATGCCTGAGATGCCAAAGTCTGACACGTAGTTATTTTATCATCAACAAGATGATTCCTGAAGAGGTGTAAAATGGAATAAAACAAAGAGCAGTGTAATAATCACCTGAAGGGATCATGACTAAAGAAATGGCAGCACATGAAGTCCCCAAAAAAAAAAAAAAAAACCCATTGGGAAATGGCAAAAAACCTTGGAAAACTGTCCTCCCCAAAAAT
>NW_015114150.1:223754-245680 GCF_001443285.1 Poecilia latipinna
TTTAAAAATTTTAGGAGTGGTTTGTTTTAAAATGGTTTGTTAAAAAATAAAAAAAAAAAAAAAAAAAAAGAAAAGAAAAAACAAAAAACAGATACTGTTAGTCCACTAGAGGGCAGCATTGGTATTGAAACAAATAAGCTTCCCTTATTTGTTTCAATAAGTGCATCACAATGATACGTAAAGTTTTTTTCTTTCAAAGTAAAATTTCCAAGTATTTTTTTCCCCCCACTAGCTGTTAAGTCCTTATGTTTTGAAAAAGCCCCTTTAGGGAAATTATTGTAAATAAACTTTGCCATACTGATGGGTCAACCATCTATCAAAGTTATAATATATTGAGTCTGATTAAACTATATCTTTGTTCATTTTTATTACTTAAACTGCTCTATTTCCAGTTTCCCACACCTCATCATGCTCATAAATAGATAAAGGAGAGTCAGCAGCCTAACAGCCACGTTATAAAATGCTAAAAGTAAATCCTTTAAAATTGCTAATCTAACCTAAAGATCATGTTACAAGGCAATCTTTTTTTTCTGCTTTACGTAAAAAAAAAGAAAAGAAAAAAAAAAAACAAATACGATGGTACGTGTCTAGGGTGTTTGTTTATTGTGGCAACAGTGACGTTACGGTTCAATCACGGTGACATCTCAAAGTCCAAGCTTTCTTTTATAACTCTATAGAACCACTCCCAATAAAATAAACAGTGTCAGTGTGTTTAACGCCTCTCTCCTTTATCATGTTGCATAATAAATGATTTGCCATTTTTTTATCAGCTACTCTGACCTATTGATATCAACAGTTCACTGATTGTGCTGGAGGAAGATTTCTGACGGGGTTAACTGATGAAACCATTTGGTGCATAACCAGTTTTTCCACTTTAAGCTACATATAACAGATTCTCATATTTGAGCCAGACTTTGTGTAACTGGTCTTTTAATTTTCTTTTTTAATTTTTGAATATTTGCTACCAATTTACTGTTCCCCCTGTTGACCTTAAAGTAGGCAAAAAAAAAAAAAATATATATATATATATATAAACAGCTAAACTTAATTTTTATCAAAGTGAAAACATTGCATTACATTTTAAATATGGCCAATATTAAACATGAAATGCACTGTAAGGATGGAATATTTGATAGGCTTTAGTATTTCAGGTGCAGTGCTTGGTAATAAAATATTTTGCCACTTTGATGGACTTATGCTATAGTCCTCCTCACAGTGAAAATAGGTAGTGATCAAGATGCAAATCATGAGGTTGCACCACAATTTCCGGCAGGCCTCGGAAGAATCTTTCCTAAAATTGTATCTTTTAGCACTTTGTTTCTAGCAGCAAAAATTAACACCGAAATGCCTGAGATGCCAAAGTCTGACACGTAGTTATTTTATCATCAACAAGATGATTCCTGAAGAGGTGTAAAATGGAATAAAACAAAGAGCAGTGTAATAATCACCTGAAGGGATCATGACTAAAGAAATGGCAGCACATGAAGTCCCCAAAAAAAAAAAAAAAAAAGCCAGCAGGATCTGGCAAAGAACCTGAGAAATCTGTCCCCCCTAAACATCAACATGCATGTACAAAAAAAAAAAAGCTTTATATCTGCCGAACTGTTACTTTTGGCCTCCAAGTAGTGAAATTGTTCTTGCTGCCAACGCCTAAACACAAAGAACCAAAAGATCCATGACACTGATTTCATGACACTGATTTATTCCTTTTTAAGCTTTTATGCTTAAAAATAATGACAAGTCTAAATCAATTAAACTTCCAAAGTCTTAAGATAGAAACTTGACACCCTTTGAAAAGTCTGATGAATTCTTCGCAAGAGCTCAAGGGACAAAAAACTGGGAGCAAAAAAAAAAAAAAAAATCCCCTTCTCACCCTCTGCGGGTGGTCTCTTCTCTGAGCTCGGGTCCTCTACCAGAGGCCTGGGAGCTTGAAGGTTCTGCGCAGTATCTTGGCTGTGCCTAGAACTGCACATTTCTGGACTGAGATGTCTGATGTTGCTCCTAGGATCTGTTTGAGCCACTGCTCCAGTTTGGGGGTGACTGCCCCGAGGGCCCCGATGACCACAGGCACCACTGTGGTCTTCACCTTCCAGGCCTTCTCCAGTTCCTCTCTGAGGCCCTGGTATTTCTCCAGTTTCTCATGCTCCTTTTTCCTGATGTTGTAGTCACTTAGTATTGCTACATCCACCACAACGGCTTTCCTCTGTTCTTTATCCACCACAATGTCTGGTTGGTTTGCCATTACCACTTCTAAATACACACACACACACACACACACACGTGTATATATATATATATATATATATATATATATAAATAAAAGAATGTTTTTGCAAAATGGAACAGTGGATGTGAAGGCAGTGCATTCAGGATGACATATGCTGTGAAGCAGCAAAGCCCTTCCCAGATGATGTCAGGGCTTGATAATCTGAAGCAGAATGTGTTGCCTTGGTGTCAAAGCACCTCGGAAAGTCACAAAGTACACTTCCAGCAAACACGCAGAGCGCTGATCAGCCACTGGGGTCAAAGGATGATTTATCTAACCATCACCACAGCAGCTCACTGGTTGTCACAACTACTAGTGACAGGGAGGAGCTGCACACAGTGAGGCTTTTGGATGATTCCACCTGTAGCACAGATTGTCGTTGGCACTCAACAGGAACGGCGCCTTAGGCTTTTAGTCCTTTTAGCTTACATGCAAATCAAACTTTATTACCTCTAGAAATCATCACACAGATATAAATAACACAGGGAAAGTCAAAAAGGTTATGTTGGAAAAGTCAGATTTATTTATAAAACAGATATATTAAGATTTGAGATTGTCTTTGTGCAAACAAGAGCAGAATGTTAAGACAGAAAATATTAATAAATTCAATTCCAGTGTACAATTCTCATATTTACAGACATTTCAAATCCTTGAGAACAACAGTTTTTACTCCCTTCAATGGTCAAAGACAATAGAGATCATGAAACCTCACAGGACAGCATATCATGCACCTTCGTGCTTATTGTCACCTGGCAGAATGAAATGCAAAGCTGAAGACAGAGCTTATGCCAATAGCTTAAACCTTACAGAGTGCTTTGTTCTTTTAAAAAACAACCACATGTATACTTAGAAGCGCTGGTCACATCCACCATGCCACAACACTACAAATGTTAAAATCAATCACCATTTGGTATTTATAAACCGAGGAGCTGCATACAAATTAGAATACACTGTACATGAAACTATGCTGATTGTATCAGGCTTGCTCATGCAGTAACCCAACTTCCTGCCAGGACTTGGTACACAAATTTTAAAAAGCAGCTCAAGCAAGGCAACTCTTTGTCTGAGATACCCTCATGTCTTTATGGTTGCAAAATAAACAAAAACAGGAGACACAAAAGAGTCATCACAAAAAAACAACAAAAAAAACAAAACAGATTTCTCTCCACAAAGTTTCCTGCTTTTTGTTCTCGTCCAGACTCCTTTCACAGCTCTGTCTCCTTTTCTCCACCGTCTGAGTCTATGTAATATTCATCGTCTGTTGTTGTGTCAGAGTTACTGTCTGAGGATTCGTCAAAAGTGTTGAGACTGGACACAAATCCCCTGGAGGGCCGATGCACTCTGGAGGACTGGCCGTCTGCTGGGTCTGCTGCTTCTGGTGAGCTGGGAAAGGTGGGAGCAGGAAGACTAGTAGGTCTGGACATGAGTCTGGTTACCGGTGAGAGGGGAGGCGTCGGGGGAGGGGTCGGGGGACCCTCTGCATCCCATGAAAAGTGGCAGATGTTCATGCTGGGGCTACGAAGAAGACCTGCGCTTGATGGAGTACCGGTGCTGGACTGAGAAGGGGGCACTCCTGAGCTCCACTTTGCCAAGCACTGAGTCAGTGATCGAGGGAGGGATCTGGATCGCATCTTCTCAGCATCACAGGGGAAACGTGACATGCGAGGGTTGTGCTCAGGCTGGGTATAAAACGGTCCCGTTTCGGCAGGTGTGATGGACCTCTGGTGCAACTCATTGCTGCTATTTGTGGGAGATAGAGCGGGGTGAGAAAGATCGCCCACGCTCATAAACCTGGCCCCAGTCGAAATCCGTCCAGGCCGTGCCGGTCGACTGGAGAGGACAGAGCTTACAGAGAAGGATCTCCCTGGTTCAATACCATACTTTAAATCCGCGTACGATGACGTAAAGGGTTCATTTTCCTTTCCTGGACTTGAAGTGGGGGGACCGGTAGACACCCGGCTCCTTCTTGAGACTCCCAACCTGATTCCATCCACGGGTTCAAATGGAGAGGAGGATTCCCTGCGCCGCTGGAGCTTTGGGCTGAAGAATACGTTGTCCTCGAAAACTTCCGCAGCGGAAAATGGGGAGACAGGTGAAAGAGAAGAAAATGGTGAGAAGGGACTCCTGGGGCTGGGTGTAGACTTCCTGCTCTGACTTGGATAAGCAAAATTAGGACTGAGGCTCCCATCGATACTGTGATTCGAAAAGGAGGGGAACTGGCTTGTGGCTGTATGCTGTCTCTCACTGTTTTCACACATTTCAAACTTTTCAACTGGGCCATGGACTGTCAGATGAATTTGACTTTGAGGTGCGGCACAAGAATTCGGATCCTCTCTTTTGTTGCCTTGAGCGGGATGTTCTGACCAGATGGGCAAATCATTTCCTGCCTTTCTGTCTCCAACAGACTGTGCTGGCACGAGAGTGTATCTATTGTCAGTTTGTCTTTTCGTGCCCTCTGTTTTCACTGCATTGTCTTTCAGCACCATCTCCTCCTGTCTTTGTTCCTCCAGAGTTTTGGTACTGTATGCGCTGGCATCGCTGACACTGCTCACATCGCTTGATCCACTGAGAGAAGGTGTTTGGGAAGTGCGCCTCCACTTAAATGGGAAGGACGAGTCCTCCTCTGTTCGCTTGGAGCTGAATTTTTGCTTCAGCTTGTTAAACATCTGGTCCATTTTGTTGTAACTCTTGGCGACCCTGTCCGACTCTGACCTAGGTAAACCAGAGCTTGGTGTGCTGACGCTTCTCTTTATGCCAAACCGGCTTTTCTTAGGACTTTCTTCATTACTAACCTCAACTGAATAAAACCTACTTTTACCCAGAACGCTCTCGTTGGCGCCTGCGTCACTAGTTTCTTCAAGACTGGGTTCACCCTTTGTTGACCTGCCATCACTGGAGCTCTGATCAGAATGCCTGTGCGACCTTTCAACTACTTCATTACTCTGCGCTGAGCCTGGCTGCGGCTTAAACTTGGTCTCCACAGAAACCAAAGTGTTTGCGTTGTGTTGTGAAGATGTAGGTGTGGTGTCCTTTGGGGTGTCTGCAGCTACATCTGATTTAGATTTAATTTTGTAAACAAGTGTTTCGGTTACATAGGTTGAAGAGAAGCTGTGGTCCTCATCACCTAAAAGAGACTGTGAGGTGATATGAACCCTGTTGTCAAAAAGCTGTAGCTGACTATTTGGCTGATATTGGACGAGGCCTTGAAGGTTATTATTGTTGACCCGGTCAGTGTCTGACAGACTGCATACCGAGCTTTCTTGTTTTGCAGTTCCGCTTTGGAAAGGCTTTAAACAAGCCTGGGATGGTCTGACAGGCGACAAAGGGGGTTTGAAAGTGGAGACAAATAGGTTAGCATCTGATGAAGTCTGTGGAGCATGATTCAAATGAGAAGGTTGGGAAATCAGAAATGTCTGTGGTGAGGTCTTCAGCTCTCCTTTTGTCTGCCTGGTAGACATTAGTGTAGAGTAAGGTGGGGTGCTATAGCGATTTTTATACCCACTGGGGAAGTCAGGAGGGAGGAAAAGGGGAGCGGAGTGACGACACTGAACTGTGCCAGACTCCACTGACAGCGTACGTTCCTGCCTGGTTGTAAACGGGCCCTGTACTCCCTGGTCGGAGCTCATGGTGTCACCAACTGTCTGCTTGTTTACGCCACGCTCCCTGGTCACTACCTCAGCACAGTCGGATGATAAGGAGCGATATTTCCCCCCTTTTCCTGGCTGTGTGTTGTTAAAAGCCTTGTGGTCACCCCCTTCTGGACTACCTGACTGTGGATACGAGAAGGCAGAGGGGGGACTTTGGGTGAGCTTTGTGGGAGCTGAAGAGTTGTTTGCCTGGACCTGGGGAAGATCTGGCTTCTCCACACTGACCGACTCTGAACACTGTCCATCCACCGAGTCCTGCCACGTTACTCGCCGCTCTCTCTTTCCATGGTTTTTTGGTTCTCTTTCTAGACTGTTATAAACTATGCTTTTTAACTTGGGGGGAGAAGGTTCTGAGGTGGGACTAGCGATTACTGGAGTTGCCGGGGGTGTTAGGAGAGAGGAGGCACTCGCAGGAATTGGTGACGTCATGGTGGAAGCGACAGGAGGGCTCAGGGTGGACGGGCTACGAGGAGTGTTAGCAGAGGATGTGGTTGGAGTGGCTGGTGTGTAGCTGCCTCTTGTCTTATTGAGAGTGTTTACCGAAGGAATAAGGCTGGTCACGGGTTTAGCGTGGTACGGTTTAGGAAGGCAGACATAACTTCTTTTAAAACCAAGAGGTGAGACGTTGGATTTACTGGTAAATGTTGATGTTTGAGCTGAAGAAGAGTGAACACTGTTGTTAGAAGAAGCCTGTTGAGACTGGAAAGAAAGCGTATGTTTTGTGTTTGAACTCGAGGAGCTGTCGTAGGTAGTTTGAGAAGGATAAGGTTGATTGCTCGCTGCAGAGGAATAACTGTGGAAAAGAGGGGGTTTGCTCAACTTTTGTGTGTCCATTTTGTTTTGAGATGTAGGTGCACTGGTGGATTTCAGTGGAGAACCATTGTATTTACCAAAGCTATCTGTGGGCAGATTTGAGGTCATGGGAGTAAATGAAGTAGACGAAGGCACACGAGCCGAGAGCAAAGTCTTTCTTTCATCATTCTTGTCTGGAACCTTGGTTTGCTTTTGTGTTGTTTGCGCTAAAACTGTGCTAACTTTAGAAGCAGGCCGACAATCAGGCATACTCTGAGGTTTTTGTGGTTGTCTATTGTCTCCATTTAAGCCACGCTGCTGGATGGCAGTTCTTTCTGATTCAGGTGACCGCATCTTTAAAGAGCGGTTGATGTTGCTTTTGCGAGCCAACTCCACTGTGTTGTTGTTATCACTGTTAAGCATATAACTACCCAGTCTTTTGTTGTCGGTCAGACTCGGAGAGTCCGTTTTCTCGTAGTCTTTCTTGTTTGTGTTTTTCACACTGAGAGGAGAACTGCCTTCCTGAGAAACTTGTTTCCACCAGGAAGTGGATTTCAGGTTTGCTCGCCTTGGAAGACTGTGAGTTTTTGAAGGAGCAGAGTGATCAAGCGGAAAATATCTAGTAGGAGAAATCGAGCTCTCTGAGAAAGGGATCGTGTTGTCCACATTCTCACAATTTTGTTGCCTCTGAAATGTAGGTTTGGAAGATGTAAAACTAGTTTGGGTCATCTGAGACTGCTGGGTATAAGAATCGTCTTTCATAGTTCTGCTTGTTGGTGAAGTTAGAAACGAAAACTTCTCGGATACGTTTCTCTCTCTATGATCGGGGCCGACAGGAGAGAGTACCGGTCCAGTTTCAGTTGTCCTGTAAGAAACCGGAGAAGGAGAGAGGACAGACTTTGGTCTCTCTTGTTCATTATTATTGAGAGAGCAGTTCCGAGATGAGGACTTCCCCTCAGGGAGGACAGGAATTTGACTGGAGTTTGTGGTATTGGGGTTAAATCTTCTAAAAGACAGGAGAAAGCTGCTCGTTGCTGGATTTGCGCTAAGAGATGATTGTCGTCCTTGGAGGTCCATTTGGGGATGCCTTTGTTCATTAAGGTTAGGGGAGAGGTGAGACCAAGACGTTGGAGAAGTGGCTAAAGGGCTTATAGCACCCGAATCTAATGAAACAGTTGAAATCATGTCCTTTTTAGTGTTGAAATCCAAGCTTGAAGGATCACTTTTACTTGACCAGCCCACTGTATTACTTCTGGTTCCCAGGACTCTCCTTGGAATGTTCGATCCATTCGTCAACACATTCTTCACACCTTGTTGGTGATTTGGTGACGTATTTGCACCTTCTTGGAAATCCGCCTGACCTTCTGAATATCCAGTTCCATCAAACCTTTTGGTCCGCCTTACACGACTACCCCACTGAGGAGCGAGAACTGTCACCATGGTGGAAGACAACATGGGTACAGGCTCATCCGAACGGTTGCCAAAATAAGAATGGTTTTCAAGGTGTGTTTGGTGTTGTTTTTTGTCTTTTTCAGTTCCAGTTAAAGATCCGGGGCACCGTCTGGACTGTGACTCACAGGGTCGTCCGTACAAGTCATTATTATTATGTTCATTTACTCTGGTGTTACTATTCGGAAGAATATGAGTTCTGTTCAGGTTCCCGGTTATTCCCAGATCACGGTTAACAACATTGAGGAGTTTTTCTCTCTTCTTGGTTGAAAACAGGATTGTCTCTGACGATGGACATGCGCTGGTTGTTTCTATGGAGGAGCTGGATGAAGTTCCATTAACCTGTTGAGATACACAACATTACCGTCACTGACTGAATGTGCTGGATCTGCCTCAAAACAAGTTCTTTTCTCATCACAAAATACTCCTCCCGAGACACAGAACCATGCATAAACACAACTGATCCTTAATCTTTGATATTTAGCCACATAACAACCATAATCCTCAATGTACTTTATTGGGATTTTATATAATAAACAATGTGGATCTCTGCAGCCCCTCCAGAGTTACCTACTGTCTGGTTCACACTGCAAGATTTTTATGCAGATTCTTGTCATGGTTTTCTCCTTCCAACAGCCTTAAGGACGCCCCAATTATCGGGATGCCTCTCAAGGATTATTGCTGTTGTGTGTGGTATATTAAGAATCGCTCGGCAAGACATTGGGACCACTCTGATGTAAAATCTGGGGCATTCGACATGTTGGATTGTCCTGGTATGTGTGGTGTTCCCTGAAGAGAAACACAACAGAGTCTAATGAATGTGTTGCTTAGTTAATTAGAAAGGGAGGGGACTCCAAAATACTCAGAAGACAAAGCTGCCATGGCAGACCAGAAAATCTGGCAGACATTGTTTTTTTTTTCTGTGTTGAATATAGTCCAGAAGCTGTCGGCATTACCTTTTCCCGGTTAGCCCCGTTTGGTTACTCTGAACTCACACGTTTGGTGTCGAGAAGTTATGCAAGACGTTATGTGAGAGGATATCCGTCTGAGATCTCGCTGTCGGTGAGTGAAAATTGGTTTGTGTTGCTCCAGTCGCATAGCTGGACACCACACACTATATGACCCCACACCTGTTATACCTAAGATCTATCATCCTGTGGTGGTCTCAGGTTTTGAAAATCGGACGATGATTTTAAAATTTTGTTGTGTGAACTGGACATAGCAACAATCATATTAGAATACAGCCTTGCACTAAAAAATTCATTGGTGTTCCTTTGTCTTGACTCTGCTTTTTGTTGACTAATGTTTTCCTAAAAACAATCTGTCACTTCTGAAGAAACTTGATTTCACTGGATATTATTTACAGATATCAAAATAAAGCGTGGCGATTGCCACACAATTGCTTTTATGGTTTTTGATTGTGAAAATCTGTTAAGACATGTATCATTTTTCTTTCCCTTCCCAATTACACAATACTATGCACTAGCCTGCTGCGTAAAGTCCCAATAAAATGCATCCTGGTGTCATCGTAACATGTCAAAAATATTGAACGAACAGGGATACTTTTGCAAGGTGCTGCTGTGTATTTTCAGTACATCCATTACATAACTGTGTGTTTCAGTAGTTGTTTTCATAAGTCAACTTGCTCTTATCATCCTTATCTCACCAATGCAAATTCATAAGCAGCCTTGAAAAAAGCTTCCTGACTTTTATAGCAGGAAGGCTGCTATCATAATTCCCATTTTTTCCTCTCATGTGTTATCACAATTTCTAAATACATGCTGACTTCAGCGGGAGCTTTTTAAAAGCGTACGTTCCCATGCAATAGCTATTTTAGAGATTGAAGCCTTGTCAAACAGGTTATTTTGAAAGGCATGAGAGAGTTCCAGGGACACAAAGGCGCGCGCGCACACACACACACACACACACACACACACACACACGCACGCACACACACCCTGTCTCTTCCAACTGTTAAAATAACCATCAATCTCAGATGTTTTTAAATGTCACTCAAAGATCCAATCACAGAAAACCGTCACCTGGTTCTAAAGAACTGGAAGCTTTGAACTCTCCTCTTGTTTAGAGCGGGAACACTTTGAATAATGTCGGCTCAAAAACTGTAATTTGTTGTATCACTTTCACGAAAAATTATCTTTACCTGCAAGGCGCTGTTCTTGATCTCGGCTAACTCTGGGTCAACCAAACTGGAAACAAGGGATGGAGGGAGGGAGAAAGAGGGGGAGAGAGAGAGAGAGATTTAAATGTGAAAGCAATCTGATATTTTAAAAACATGAAAAAAATAAATTTTTATTAGTAGGTTATAGCAAGAATAAGCAAATCTACACAAAGGTTTTAACAATAATTTCTGCAGTTAGACACGCCGTTCCTCTTGTCTCTGTAATGTTTTTAAGCGCAAACATTAGAGGGATTACACAGCCAACAATTTCCACGGGAACGCTGATCAACCAGATTGTCGGCATTCCTCGCTTCCTTGTTCTTCTCTAAACAGCTTTCCCAGAGTCAGATGTTCTCCGACTTTGCACCGCTTGTTCTCTCTTCGTTCACTCTTCGAGGAAGGAGGAACAAAGGAACAATAACACACACCCTATATTCAAGATGTCTATATAAGGGAATAAAAGTCTAATATGACTGCAGGCAGATGAGAGATGGGGTTGAAGCGGGAGACTCTGATCTCCGTTGACAAGCCACACGGCAGTGTGCAAACTTACAGAAAATAAATAATGTAGAGTCATTCTTTTCACAATGTGATTCATATTCATGCATCTAAAATATAAAGTGATTTTTTTTTTGCAAGAAATTAACAGGAAATATCTGGTAGAGTTCATGCAATACTGACTCAAGAAGGAAACACAAGGAGAGTAATTAGCCAACTGGAGGATGATCTGAGAAACTATATGACGCATCAACTGAAACAATGCTAAGTTATACTTCCTGAAAGACTTCCCACACTTTATTTAGGAGTTTCATTACAACCTTTGTGGAAAAAAAAAAAAAAAGCCACTTCCTTGTGCACACCACCGTAAGACGGTAGTGCATCGCAAATGGAGGGCAGCAAACCAGGTCCAAAGATTCAATTACTGTTTGACTAAATGTTAGAAAAACATGTGATTTAAATGGCAGAATGAACCTTTACGGGCAGATATTGTAAAACAAAATGCTCCGTACCTGGACCACGCCTCTAGAGTCTTCTCTAGTCCCAGCTTCGGCTTGGAGAGTCGGAGTATGATGCTGGTGACGAGGATGGAGCCAGCAGCGTTCTGGATCTTGACCTCTGAATGACCCCAATGATAAGCCTTGTCCTTTCCTAGACTGTCTGCTGATGTGTTGTCCTGGTGTTCACTAATAAGAAACGAGCAGGATAACATTTGAAATCAGACTGATCCCTTACTTCAGAGTATTTTTGATGCAAATATTCACATTGTTCACATTGCTTAAAAGTTGATTTATCAGATTTATCTGATTGAACTGCTGGTTTTGCCTGATTATTTCACTAGGAAGTGAAGTAATCACACTTTGGTGAGTGAAATTGAGTTGTGTGGAAGCCAATATGCAGAATTAGGGAGATATTGTGTAAAATATGGTATTTTAACATAGTGTATTTTCTATTACTTTTACTTCTTAATTTTTATCTGAAGAATGAACAGGTGCATCTAATTAAAATCACAAAATTATCAACAACATATTTTTATGCATTCATTTCACATGGAGTGGTTTATTTCTACTCATTTCAATGATTATGATTTAAAGCTTATTAAAAAATAGACTACAACAAGTCTATACAATCATTGGGAAGACCAGATTACATATTGCTCAGAAGACAAGCAGATTAAGACACAAAGATAGCGGCTGCTCACAGAGAGCTGTATCCGAGCACAACAGAGGAATGTTGATAGGAAGGAAAAATGTGATAGAAGACGACACACACATGCAGAGATAAGCTCAACCTTCCTATGATTGAGGGGGGAAAGTCCAATCAGAAAGTAAGGGAGAAATTCACACAGACTGTTTCATTTCTTCATTGGACTACAAAGGTCACGTTCCACCTCTTCGTTGATCTTGCATAATATGAACATTTTCTCAGGTGTGAGAAACAAAATAATTTGGCAATTTTTCCACGGTTAAGAAATCCGAATTAAAAGAAATGGTGAGATGAAAGCAGCTAAAACAAGAAATGTCTTGGTTTAAAACGTGTATCTTAGTAGTCCAGATCTTAGAGTAAGAATTTGAAATAATAAAATATGACACAGTGAAATTCCCAGACTCAAATTCAGACACTTCTGTGGCCACAAAAACACATATGGGGAAATATTAATGGGCAACACCGGTTGCAAAACACAAAAAAAATGAAGAAAAGTTACTAATCTACATGAATGAAATGTCACCAGGAATTTCTCTTCAAGTTACTGTTGTTTTATTGAACAAGTTGCAACTGGTATAGCAATATATTGGTACATAGTGCTCATAAATAATTCACAATCATCTATCATCTTACTTATGAATTAAATGTTATCTGCGGAGCCAACAATTGGGCTTATATTCTCCCTTCACTATCACTAAAGCCATTTGTTTCACTCAAAGGAAACTGGAGGTCACTTCAAAAAGAATCAATGGTTATTGGTGTTTCTGAAGGAGAAATGGGAGCAAAGAAAGACATATTACTGTATGTTTGTTGAAAATGGCAGCAATCAGCAAGGCAACTCGAAAACAGCCACACAACAATGCCAACAGGGATTAAGGATGGTATTCCTTATAAGCTTCGGCGCGGTTGGGGCTCTGCCAGAATTTAAACACGTCTGCAAGGGTTTCTTTGTTCCACATATGTGAAGCTATTTAAAATATTTTTGACAATTCCAAGTTTCACATTGAAGTTATTGACATGTACCCTGTTGTGTATCCGTTTCAAAGTAGCTCTAAGCATTAGAGATAAAGGGATCGGACGCAGTCAGCCACTCTGCTATGATCGCTCAAGAAATTCCTCAAATATTGATTCAAGACGTCCCTTGTTAAACATGGATTCCTCCACAAGACCCTTCTGTATATTTACCCGAGATCATATCAGAAAATATCAAGGATGAAACAGTTCAACATTTTTAAACGTGTGCATTCAGAGTAAGAGGAGTCTATTTGTGAGCTGAACTAAACTGCACGGCTACTAAATTGCAACCCTAGAAGGGAACCAACTGGGAACAAACCAGAGCTTGAGCAAATCCCTCACTATGACTAAGGAGTACAATTTGTCACACTTGTGGTTTCACAGTCAACCACAGTGACGGAGGAAGAAAGGTGGACAGCTGCACCTCGAGGAAATAGCAAATAATGTTGCTGCGGTGTTTCCCCTGCAGTCCTCATCTATTATTACTATAAATTCCAGCTGTTCACAATCATTAATGTCTTCGGTACAAAAACCCCTGCTTGAGTAACCAACAGTCATGGACTGGATAGTGTCTGGGGAAATGCTGAGAAAACACAAAGGTTATCCTGGAATGACGGGTTCATTTTTTCCACTTTGATGATATAGCAACACAAAAAAACACAGCAACTCGTTTTCTTGTGGCAGCGGAGGGTTTCATAAGATAAACAAGAGGGGAAAACAATGTCACAAACTTTGTGATTCAACACAATTCTGGCTGCTACGTTTTCCCTGTTGATGGTTCTAGTGCTTAACTGCATTTCTAGTATTTATCTGAGGCATTTAAAAAAAGACCCATTTCACTGTATTAGCAGCTGAAGTGATGTAATAGGAGTTACGACTGAGCCTTGTAAATGTTTAAAAGTTTAAGAAGTACCTTAAAACAGGAAAAAAAAAATCTATAATTTACCAATTATGAAAAATTAATCATGACTCACTAGTGGATCATTGACCCTCTGTGTGTGTCTGCAGTGATCTAATTACTGCAGGATGGAACCGGTCTGAAGATAAGGCCAAAGGAGAGTTAAACCACTCCTCTTGCCTTTATTGCTCCGAAAGTGTAAGTCTGATTTGCTGGGTTTATGTAACAAGTCAACACTTTCTCCTCCAGCCAGCGAATCGAGTGAAAACGCCCACTCGCGGAGTCACTAAAACTTGCATATGTGCAATCCGCTGCTGCAACCCACTGCTGGTATGTCAAACCAGTGCAGCAAGGATCAACTCTTGAGTAAACACAGCAAATGTAATGTCAGAAATTGTCTCTAAAAGGGCATTCACTTCCACTTTTTATCAAAATGTACAGTTAGGAGGCTGAATTTTTTTCATGTGTGTGACATAGGGCTAGCAAAAAAACAATAACAACATCCATTGCGATAGACACAAGATCCAGAATAACAGAAAATATGTCCGATCAAATTTTGATGATTTCACTGAACTCCAATCCAGAACTGCACAGCATTCTGGGGGATGTAGGCAGAAGAAATACTTTAACCATTCAACCTCTCACCGCCAGCTAAGAAAGGTTGTTGGTATCAACTAACTCACTCACTCTTTGGTTACCTAGCAACAACCTGGTGAGTAGAGTAACATGCGCAGCAGCAGTTTCACGTTGCCCCCAACATACTTGGGTCTACTTCAGTCCTCAAAAGTCTTCGCTTAAAGAGGACAAAGGTACATTTTCAAGACAGCAGATGCGTACTCGGTGACGCACCAACTCGCACGGGAAACTGCTCAGAAGAGAAACAGTGTTCACATCAAACTGCTTAGTATACAACACCGAGTTGATAATGCTGGGAGTCAATGCAACCAGTGGCAAAGACGTGTAGAGTGACAGCTACTGCGAGCAGCACTGACAGTTGTGCGGTGGATGCCCTAGTGAAAACAAAATGGGAATAGGCACCCAACTAGCTTATCAAACTTGCTATAGGGTCCATTCAGAATGTGGGAAATGAAGGACTTTGTCACAAGAAATGCAGGTGATTAGTATGCTTCTCAACCATCAGTTTATACGGTGAGGTTCACACAATACAGTACGCCTGAGGATGTGGGAGCAGTTTCAGATTTAGCTACCCTGCTTCATAACGGCTTAAAAATAAAAAAAAAAGTCACAGTGGAGAGACGAGTACAACAGCTCAAGAGGAAATTTTGGATAAAAGAGAAAAAGAGGCCAGTTTGGCAGCATTTTGGATAGTTAAAAACTAATCAATAATTATCGATATCAACTGATATGAATTGCTTGTATCATGTTATGTTTTTCAGTAATAGCCTAGCCCTACTGTAACCTTTTTTTCATTTTTCCTCAAGCTTATACAGAGCTCAATCCCACCTTGCCCTCAGGGATGATTTACTGGCATCACCCGAGAATATTATGCATTAAAGCCTGCTGGAACAAGACATGAGAGAGAGAGCGACGCAGAGAGAAAGGTGAGGAAAAAGAAGGAGGGGAAAGACAGCCTCATGTTTTCAGAATGTTCCACGGATAATACACCTTTAGCGTCTTACACCTCATTTTCCTTAAGGCGTAGAAGAGGTGTTCTCGCATGGCAGAGATACTAATGCTTTTAGATCCTTTGAAGGGGAAAAAGGCTCGTCTACCATTGTGGATCAGATCGACGTTCACACAAACTTATTAGCTCTCCTTCGTAAGTAAGAGTGTGACTCAGGCATCCTTCGTTTAGAGGTCACTAAAGGTTGCCAAGTTTGCTTGTCGGGCCTCCAAAGAAAATGAAGGGCGGGGCAGTCAATTATTAGCTTGTTCCTGGGACTGTAGTCGCCTCAAGCAAGGCGCCCTTCCCTACTAATTGGTCTCTAGATGGTGGAACTACATAAGAGCGCAACGTGGGGTGTGTTAACTTTCTCTGCTTAATTGCTTTGTGTTTCTTATTAGTGCTCCTTCATAGCAGCACTTAAGACAACTCGGTGCAACAACTGCTCGTCATTAGGTTATTCCTTCTTCAAATGTGCATCTGACATCAAAGTATTAAAGGTAACAAGAGGTTCAGAGGCCCCCCACTGAAATGATGATGAGATCAAGGGGCCCCAATGCTCATCAGTCATTCATTGTGATTGGCCTTGATTATGCCATCTTTCTGACCTTTTCCTACAGCTGTGGAGAGTAAAAGGGCCGAGAGGGATTCAAGTCCCAACAGTGGAGAGTTGTCAAGGCTGGGCCGGCATAATTAGCTGAAACAGAGACTGTGTATAGTGATGTGTGTGTTGTTTTACCAGCTAATAACGATGATGTGGTTTGTGGGAAGAGAGGCAATTATAGGTTTATTCTTCTTTGATCGTTGTCAGAATCATGTTTTGGCAAATTTAGATGAGGAACTTTTTTTTTTCGCTGTACCCAGCTTTCTTTCAAACCTGAAAGTCGTGTTCTCTAGACTTTCAAATATGAAGAGACAAATGGGTTTAGGTGTCAAGCCATACTGATGCCCTCGGGGAACAGGAAGCAATTAAAATGTAATTAAATGCCCCTAGACATCCTTAGTTATTTGTACGTCGATGCACAAAACTGATGCTTTTATCTAAAAAATGTGGTTAGGTTCTGTCAGAGGTAATGGTGTAGAAACATGGTGCAAGACTAGACGGGAAATGGAGGAAGAGTGAAATAAAGGTAGGTGATTGTTTTTACAGGATTGAGTCTTCAAGAGTTTCTCGAAGAGAGACAAGGTTTTGGTAGGTCACTGTAAAACGGCACATGAAAAGAGTCTGGATTGTCTTGAGGGTGGGGTAGGCACTACTAGCCAAAAATACTTTGACAACCAAAGCGACTATGTCCCTATGAGTGCATTCAAGTAGATGGGTTTCATTAAGCTTTAGTAAGCTAACATCAGTGACTTGAATTTGTTCCGACCGGCTAAGGGTAGCCAGTTGGACGCAGAGATCTGACGCGTGTCTTTTAGGCTAAGTGAAGACCAGACACATCCGGAGCATTTGAAGAGGTTTCACAGCATAGACCGGGAGACAAATTAGCAAAGCACTGCGGTAGCGTCAAGGCAGAAAATTAGCTTCTTAGCTTCTCAAGGTTCCAGCATATTTTCCATTTCAAAACTCCAGACTATTGCAAACAATTTTGTCATTTTCGGTAAACAAAAACAAAACAACCTTATGCTCAAGTTTGATTTAAATGTCTGCATGTTGAGACAAATAATAAAACACATGCTTGTAATTCAGCATGTGTGGAAAAAAAAGGATGTTTCACTGCTTCTTTAGCATTTGGACAAAAACCAATTCCATTTCAAGACCTACAACATTCACGCTCATTTGAACTGGATTGATCTAAACACGGATTCATTCAGAGTACAGACTGCAGCCAATAAACCTTTTATTCTAATTGTGAAATAAAAAAAAAATCATTTCTATTTAGATTCACAAGCCCTTCAGATCAGACCTAGGATTTTAAATCAGAAAGTTTTTAAATCATGATGTAATGTGGTTATATCAGGATTTTACATAATCCTGGTATAATCGCAGGATTATAGCAGGATTTTAAAATATTGTCATCTAAACAACTCGGAGTCCCAAATACTGATTGCTGGAATACTGCAGTGAAGATATGATGAAAATAAGTCTGGAGCAGAGAATGGAAATATCATTTAAAAAAACATTTTCCATTCTTTCCAACTTATTCATTACAGGACAAACACAAAAATAAATTCCCAAATTTTCAAGGCTGCTTACAAACCACATACTTTATATCATATATTTCTATATTTGTCAATGCAAACACTAATAAAATGGCTTTTGTTGGTTTTGCATAATTTTGAGCATTATTTTATTCTGTTATTGTAAATTAACATTGACAGTTTTATTATTATTATTATTAAGACCTTTTGCAAAATGTTGCCTTTTCACCAAATAACTTGTAGAAAAAAAGAAAAATAATTCAGCACTTCCTTAATTTTGACTATTAATTGTTTATCAACTATTTAACTATAAACTGCAGATGTCCCTCGCTTTAGAGTAGAGAAAAACTTACAGGTATCAGTCACATTTAACCTGCTGATGACAGCAGAACAAAACAAACTTCAGCCTTTATTTGACAGTTGATATGTAAAAAGACAGTTATCATGACTAGAAGCCTGATCTCTCTTTGTTTTGATGCTCTGTAAGCCGATGAGTAACCGAGAGGCTTATTTTGGTTGCAGCATTATGTGCCTAATAGATGTTGCTGTTTTCCTTTTTTTCCCCCCACATGAGGTCAGCTTCGCTGTGGGTGTGTGCACAAGCTGCCAGTTAGCACTTACATAACTGAAAGGACTAAAAAAGTGTGGGTGTGTGCGCTCAGCTCTGACGAGCATATGCAATGGATCAACTCCTGCAAATGATTTATTCCTTAAAATCCCGGTTAAGTTTCGGCCTAATGAGCTTCCACCTAATGGGTTTTATGATACATCTGCGCGAGTGTCAACAAAACCTAGGCCAGGACAAAGTGAGACTTGTCCCAAGGCTGCCACACCTTCATCGCATGTTAAATTTAAAGAAATACTGTTTGCTTTGCAGTCTATATACGCTGGTACACCCTGGGCTGGTTCAGAAGGAATTAGCAGGAGGACAAGGGAAGCTCGATCTCCAACATGCACAGACAGTAATTGAGTGTGCATATATATGGTCGAGCTGCAGAGATCGGTGAGCAAGTATCAGCTCGCCGGTAAAAATGCTAACAACTGTGCCCTGAAGTAGCACAACCTGATGCTGGTGCTTTGTACGTGCAATAAAATATCTGCATGGAGGCATGCAGCTACACATGCAGTATGGGGGTCTAAAATTGCCCCCCCAAAAAAATCTATAAAAGGACAAATAGATAAATCATTACTTAAATGTATCTATATTTGATTAAAGATGAAAATAAATGTGCACACAATAACTCATTACATAAGCAATTACATAAGCATGATGGGGAGAAGAAAGTCTAGATTTTCCAGCACATAATTATTTTACTATTTATTTAAATATTTAAGGACGCTTGCTGAGGGACATTATACATTTATATATTAGGGCAGTCTTTTTCATTAAAGTCAGTGCTCTAATCAATATTATTTAAAAATGACAAGTTTTGAAGGTTGAAAAAAATCTGTCGGAATATATTTGGTGAAAAGAGCAACACCTTCAATAAATTCCCCGTGCAAAGCAGTACAAAAAGCATGAACTAATTGAATACGGATAAATGTTGAAGTATGATTTTAACTGATTTTTGATTTGTTTCATTCATGACTTTTATCAATTTTAAATATAACTACATGTTGATGTTTTAGGCAAACATTTTATATATTCATGAACAAATCTGATATTTTCAAAGTTTAATTTTAAAAATGATACGTGTAACTACAAATTATTATTACACTTTTGGGCACTTTGGGAAGTCCATAGCTACCACACAGAGCCAAAAAGGGAAGGTAATTTATTTTTATGGATGCGAGCTGTCAACTAAAATGGGCTAGAAACTTAAATGGGTCATATTATATTAGATAATCCATAAACCGACCAAAATAAATTAGTAAAATAGCTTTGTAACAGTTAAATCCACACGTAGCATTAAAGGAATGTTTCCATACTATGGCGTGATAAAAATCAATGCATTATACAACTTATAAAATGTTACATGACGGGATGATTCCAAAGCCGAATTCACCCAAATGAAGTCCTGAATCAATCACAGCTTTAATTTGTACGACACGACTCAGATTTTTTCCAGATAACCCTTAAATTTCTAAAACCGCCGTTTTTAAAGCGAAGTTTGGCGCGCGTTCGTCTCCCTTCATAATAACCCGTCTCGAATCGCTGTGAAAAAGCCACACAGAATCCTAACAAGTGCGCAGAATCGTGTAAGAACACCACGAGAAGCGAAACCATTACACACACATCACAAAGAGTCCCGTAAAATGAGTTTTAAAGTGATTTTCAGCTACCTTGCAGTTGGAGTCCATGCAGTTCTAGCTGTGGCGCACTGAGGCGTCGTTGTCTCTCCTCCTCCTCCTCCTACTCCTGCAACTCTGAGCTCCAGCTCTGCTGCGTCACTTGTTGACATCCTATTTTAACCGGTTCAGTAGGACCTGGGCATTCACGATGGGAGTGCACAGCATCTTAAAAATGCACAGAGGAATTCGCTGGGAACTTACAGCGAACAGAGATGCCACGATGAAGACATAACGTCAGGTCAAAGTGCAACACCTCCGGTGACTGACAGGTGACCAAAGCGGAGACACAGATGGCCCCGTCCCTTTACTGCAGGTTGCTTCCTTGGTCGTTTCCTTCCCCTACCACTTCTTCGTATCTCGTTATTCCCCCTTACCACTACATCTAATCACTTTGCAAAAATAAGGACACCATTGCAGATATTAAAGCAGATATTTCTAATGTTTTGGCTAAAGATCCCTGCTTGTTGTTAATAAAAACTTTGTCGATGTTTTATTGTGAAGAAATTGCACATAAATCTACTAGCTGGCACCAGGTATGAGGGAACTTTGCAACCACAAAAGATTTAAAATCTCACCATTTCAAGCTGTGCAACTTTTTTTTTTCTTTTTTGATTTTGTATTTTCTTTAGCGACAGTTGTAATTACAGATGAATTATCTAATGCTGATTCATTTTCTGCTTGTCTGAACCTGGAGAGAAGTTCATTTACACTTTGTCTATTTGCAATTATAATCGTTTTTGTAGTGATGGCTCATACTTGGCAGTTCAGTTTCTGGTTAAAAGCCTGAGAAATTGTTGAAATTGAATTGAAAAAGCCTTTTTGTCATTAATATATCGTAATGTGCCACTGGACATTTCTTCAGAGTGATAGTACTTATTCCTATTTGAGCTTTTTCTTTTGAAAACTTTTTATTAAAACTATAAAACTCTAAACCACTCCCCTGAATTGATCATTTACAGGATATTTTTTTTTAAAAAAAGGGAGAACACTGAATCATTTTCACTTTGTATTATTTCATGAACTTATTAGAAATGCTAATGAGATCATTGAAAAATAAAATAAAATAAATAAAATTATAGTTATTGAAAAAATAAGTTAAGATAACATTGGTTTTCAAGCAAAAGGACATTCTGACATAGATTTAATATTACAATTTTTTTTCCATTGCTAATCCTCTTTTGTTAAATGCAGAATGCAAAAATGTCAACAACAACAACAAAAAAAGAGCACATTTTCGACAACATAAACAAGAGGCCAGTGTTGTCATGGTTGCTTCAACAGGAGGTAAATTTTCTTTTCTCATAAATCTGAAGCATAACTCTGCTGGAGAAACACGTTCTGCCACAAATGGAAAGATACCTCACTTATTCTTGACACATCTCTTTTCTGTTTTGGTCTGTTTTCTGTGTGTAGCTTCCACACCCTCCATCACCACCTGCTCAAAGGCTTGACAGCTCTGGGCTGGGCTTTGCAGGGAAAACAGCACCCTCTTCCTGTTCTGACATACTGTTCTTTTCCACTGGAATTCAGGAAACCATTGTTGGGGAGAAAGTCATCTGAATCCCCGGCCCAATTTAGGAAGCACAACCCGGAAAATATAATCACCGGTTGGGGACCAGTGATGATTTAAGTCCGTTTGACAATGATTGGCAAATCTGGTAGAAAAATAAAAAATAAAAATGCTGTGGAGCTGTTCAGATTACCGCAAGAGAATATCTTGTCACACGTGATTTCATAATATACTGAGTAACATATTACCGAAGCATTTTCTAATTCAGACTTTAACTTTTCAACTTCATCTGGGTTTTTAAAAACTTGGTTTGTAATCTGTGAGTTATTGTTGATACTGAGGCCATTAGCTCCTACCCAGCCAGCATACCCATGTGGGCCCCATATGGGATAAAAGAGGGCTGCCAATA
>NW_015114150.1:249780-251876 GCF_001443285.1 Poecilia latipinna
TTGAGAGGTTTTATTTTGGCTCTGCATTATTTAGCCTCTTCAGAGCCTACATATGTTTTCAATCTGTTAAAGATAGTATTACAGATAGCAGTACAATTTGCACAATGCCTGTTTTGTTTTTTTCTTGGAAATAGTTATTAAAAGCAAGTTTTTGTCTAAATTAAGGTGAATTCATGGTTCCTTTTTCCACATAAGGTAACAGTAGTGCTTATGATTAAAAAAAATAATAATTATGTGATCGTATCGGTGATCGGCCCTCATGGGTGATCAGAATCGGAAGTAAAAAACCTGATCGGCACATCTCTAATTACCTTATCATTTAAGGCATTGTCAATTAGATCTTTTAGAGTGACGAAAGCAATAACTTAACCGTTGTCAAATGACTCATCTTTGAATTCATACTTTAACTCCAAAGGTAAACATTCCTGGGGTATCACTCTTCAGAAGCTGCCTATTTTGGCCATGATTAAGGAATTTCCAAAGTGTAATTTTAATATTGATTCTTTTATTTACTGTCAGTTTGGCAGAAATAGTCATTTGTACATAAACCTTGCCTTATAAAATGGTTATAAAATTGCAAGAAAACATGTAATTCCTAAAACCTAGATATTAAAATCACAATGTATTAATCTACCTTTTTCAAATCTTTTGAAGGTGATCTTCATAAGTTGATGCTCTTGAAGTCTGCAAAGAAATATAATTTTATTAATGCAGTTTATATAACATTTGGGCTTTTCAAAAATAATAATAAAATATTTAAGGCAAAACACCCTTTGTATAGTTTAATCACTGTAGTCATATATTGTAAACACTGAATTTCACCAATGCAATTATCCTCATTTATATGATACTGTGACAGGACCAAGACAGTAGTATTAATCTTCAGAGTAGTTTAGAAAACCACTAATAAATCACTCCTAAAATATTGCACATATAAAAGAACAAGAGCTACACTTACAGACAAGTAAATTTCACATAGTCCTAGCAAAATATTGCAAAAACATCAAAAAGAAATTCATCTTTCAATCTTTGATTCAGGCTTGGCCACTGAAGACTACTCTATAGACCACAGGTGTCAAACTTCACTCCTGGAGGGCCACTGCCCTGAAACCTTGCCTCTGCTGCACCACACCTAGAGTAATTAGATAATTAGCAAGACTCTGGAGAACTGATCTACACAAGGAGGTGATTAAGCCATTTCATTCCAGTGTTTTGGGCCTACATGTAAAAACTGCAGGATAGTGTCCCTTGAGGACTGGAGTTTGACACCCGTTCTATAGTCCAACACAAAAAAGTTGCAGATTGAAACAAACTCTGACAGAATAAAACACTTTAACATTTACTACTATGCCTTCATTCCATTTACAAAAAGCGTTTATGCAAAATATACTGAAACCGCATGGGCCGCATATAGTGTTGCCCATTTCTGTCCCATTCCCAGTTAGCCCACGATAATGATGAACAGAGTCCATTTAGCCAAAATGGACTGACAATGAGTCCCATTTTAGGTTAACCATATGGGCCTCATGTAGTTAGCCCAGATAAAACCCATGCCCATTCATCATTACATATCTAGCCCACAACTACACGATTCAATGCAGTTTCATGAAAATAATAATAATAATAATAATTAAAAATGCACAATTAATGGATCCCAGCTATGCATGCTGGCTAAATTGGCTGCGAGAAAGGTTGTTAAAAACCCATGTACACAGAATGAAAGCGAAGTAGTTACTCTTTATAAATAATGTAAGTAGTTTTATCGTATCAAGGTACTTTAAAAGCAACCTCCGCTAGCAACGTAGATTCATTAGTGAACCGATTTTATTCTGCCGCGTTGGCGCTCAAATTTACCGGTGAATGGCGCCGCAGCGTATTTGAAAATGATCTGGCCCAGAACAGTTTGAAATCGCTCTGCATCCAAATATTCTTTCCTCAATAATGGCAGATGACTTATTGTGTGTGTTTTAACAATATAAAAAAAATCACCTAAAAGAAAAACAAAAAAAAAGCCAAAAAAAAGAAGAAACAACTAATTAGGTCTTTCGGGGTACTCCGGTCATCCGAACCATTACGAGCAACAAATGTTTTAACTA
>NW_015114151.1:0-14938 GCF_001443285.1 Poecilia latipinna
GGGTGACAAACAGGGTGGCAAGGCTCTCCGTTGGGGTGGCAACTGCCACCCCATGCCACCCCGGTAGATCCGCCTATGAAGCTTCTCATTTTCAGTTATTACTCGCCGGATCCTTTTTTCTACTCCCGACATCTCCCGTCACTTCTCTGTGTTCTCCTTTTGTCTCCTTATAGTTTCTTTCCCCAGCATAATTTGTGTTTTTGCTTTGGCTCCATCGATCTTTGTAAGTTTTTGTTTTCTAATATTTTCATTAAAATATTCAAAATTATCCTCCGTCCCAGTTCCTGTCTGCTATTTGGTCCACCATCAACAAGCCCAGACTTCATGACGTGTGTTTGCAATGTGACAAAAATCAATAAAAAAAAAATTCAGTGTACAAATATTTTTGTAGGGCACTTTTCATGTTTCCTAATAGAATACGGCAAAACTTCTTCTAATGGAAAATTACTTATACAAATATTTCCCTGCTCTTTTCAACCTTTCCATTTTTGGTTACAGCATCGCCCATAATAGCAAAACATCAACCATCTACTGGGTTAAACAGGAAGTAGGGCTATTTAAAGATAAAGATATGAAATCAACCTTGTGAACTTTGCTGGAACACCTTTGTTGGTTTCTCCTTTTCAATCCTCAGTCTCAGTTTCCCATTCGTCCTTATCACCTGTCCTTTGTATGCCAACATCACCCAATCTTTATGAAAAATCCAAATATTGATTCAGGCTTTTGTTGGGAATTTCTGACATGGCTGTGTTAAAGTTTGATTTAAAGAGAAGGGAAAAGAAAGCGGCAGAAAGAAAATCTGAAAGGAATTCCTAAACCTCTCGTTTTAGCTTCAAGCTTATTACTCTGGTGTGAACTCAAAAATATACTTGATAAGTTTGGTTACCCTACAACCTGCAGGGTAACACTGCAAAATAAACTGGAAAAATAAACTGAAAAAGGGATAATGGTTCTTTAATGCAGTACCTCGGTACTCAGCTTCACAGATATAGTTTATCTGGTTTTTGCCACAAAGCCATAAAAAGAATCACGTAAAATACAATAAAGAAACCAGAGCAATATCCTTTGAGTGAGAACTCTCAAAAAGTGCAAAACGCAAGTTCAAATGAACTCCGCTATCCTTCAGCTAGCTCACACACGTGTAGAGGCCCGCTAGCATTAGCTCCAATTAGCCTTCATGAACAAGCCCCTTTTTCGTAAACAACAGTTACAAAAGCGAACTACGCGACTCATTGAGATTCGATTCAAGAACCTTTTCAACTCTTTCAAGAAAACTAATAAGTATAAAACCGTATTTATACTGTGTTATGAGAAAGACGAGACACACCGTTGAGGTTACTTCACATTCAACCGAAAGATTTATTCTTCTTGTGTGCTCAATTTTCTCTATGCCACCAACGCGGCAGCGCCCCGAGCGGTTGTGTTTGGAATTGCATAGGACTAACTAAAATGACACTCAAGAACTTAGTACAATGAGAAATTAAAGATACAAAAATAAAAATTATGTTGGGGTGCTTATTTTCTTACTTATTGTTTTTATTTACTAAGAACTCGTATTTCACCCCTCTACATTTGCATAAAAAATAATATTATATCAGTCTTGGCAGCAAAATGCAAGTGACAAGCATAATTTTTCTTTTTTTGTGTTATGAGCACTATGTTCCTTTCCCAAGAATAAATCCCATGTTAATGAACAAACTCAATTTAATATCACGGTTTTTTTTTACATTCTCCTCTGCCTCTTCCTAAGGACTCACCTCCTCCCCCCTACTACCCTGTTGGTCTACACACTCAGCCCCCCCTCAGGCCATATGAAGAAGTGGTGTATGGCTCAAACCCAGGGCTGATTCTCCCAAACCAGCCCCGTTACATCCCCCAGTATCCCCCACCCGTTGTTCTGCCCCCAGTCACTGAACCCAGTCCATGTGAGTAAAATCTACAGTTGTTGAGATTAAACAAGTCTCTATTGTTGTTGTTGTTGTTGTTGTTGTTTTTTTATCATCTTTGACTTCTCCATTTCTGTCCAGTGCCTAAGAAGAAAAAGAGCTGCTGTGGAAACAAGGCACAGTTCCTCAAGGCGGCAGCGGCGGCTCTGCTGGTGCTTGCTCTGCTGGGAGTCGCTATATGGCTTGGAGGTAAAGTCTGTCTATTCATGTACTTGAGTTACTATAGTCAAAATATTAATTGGCTCCTCCAACATAGCACTGATACCGTTTTAAACCATGACACAGCCTAAAGACATGTTTATAATATGAGTCTGCTTCTCTCTGTTTTAGCCATGTCTAGTTTATTAATTTGAGTAAATAATTCAGAGTTTACACAAAATCAATAGCATCAGGGTTTATTTCATTAGGATATTTTCACCTTGACACCAAACCCCTAGTTAAACTGCACACATCCATTCATCAGTACAACACGGTTTACATTGTAAATATCAATGATGCTTTTCTGACAACGTGTGACCTGAAACATGATTAGCTTCAGCATTTCTATTTTTTTTTTTTAAAGGATGTAGCTGATAGTTTTCAGTGAACTCACATCCTGTTCACAATGTTTTTGTGTAGTGCAATTTGCTTGTAAATGCTAAGCTAACGGAGGCATGATTATTTTGTGTTTTGGTACAGAGAGTTATTTTGCTCCGCAAAGTCAGAACATAAAAAAAATAAAATAAAATAAAAACAAATTTAATCCTGGGCTTCATTTCTGCAGTAGTGCTTCTGCTTACAAAGAAATGTTTGAGCACACTGCACAGAAAAGGTCACACAATGTAAAAAAAAAACAGATCACAAAGAATAAAACAAATGAAGGAACTTGGGCTGACAATAAAGTCTTCTCTTCACTTTTTTTTTGTAGCATTGTTTCGATCAATTCGGTTGCCAGGGAAAACGCAGCTAGATGAAGGAAACATGTGCACAGCTTGTTCTCACACACAGAAGTTCCATTTTCATTTAAACTTACAGTTTGTCGCTCCTTTTGTTTTGTTTTGTTTTTTGTTAGACTTGTCAAACATTTCATTAACTAATAAACTCCACTTCGACGTCCACAGTTTATTATGGCACCAAGGCATTAGCGGACGCAGAGTATGGTGATGACGACAACAGCAAAGAAAATCTTGACGAAGAGGATGTTTTGCTTCAGCATGACACCTGCTCCAACGACACTGTCCAGTGTGACGCAACCAAGGACTGCCTGCTGGGCTCTGATGAAACAAACTGTGGTGAGTGCACACAGGCACACAATCAGCCAGGTTGTTATTAAAATACACTGTCATAAAGCGATTTCTGTTCAACTTTTTTTTCCCAAACTGTGAACCAATGAGAATAAGAAAATAAATGCTAAGAGTTGAAAGTTAGTTTGACATGTCTCCTTAAGGACATGTTTATGGTTGTAAATGTGTGCAAAAGAACTTGGATAGCTAAACTAAATGCACCTTTTCTCCAAACCCTCCCCACCCCCCTAAAAAACAAGCTAACACAAAAACAAACTCGCTCCATGTCTTCTATAGTGCGATTCGGAGAGAGCAACAGCCTGGAGGTGAGAACAGCCCAAGATGGACGATTCCTACCAGTGTGTTACAGTGGCTGGAACAAGGAATATGCTGACCGTGTCTGCTCGCAGCTCGGATTAAGACAGTAAACACATTTCTGTTTTAACAAACACTGTACAGTGACAGAGATTTATTGATCGTTTGCAAACTAAAACCATCCCTTAGCTTCTTTAAAGTACCTTTTTAAACCTCTCCATCAGATCCAGTCACAGCAGCCATCAGTGAGAATTAGATTTTCAGTCTGCAAACTCTATCATACCCACATAGCTCCATTTCGTTTCTCCTCCCCTGCTGCCCGTGTGCTTAGACTTCAATTGAAAATCGTAGAAATTGCCGTCGTCTCTCAGCTTGACAGAACCAGAGTCAGTTTCCAGCACCAATCAGGGGCTGATTTGATGAAATTTCTGCTGTGTTGGCTGGTTTGTTTTCTCAATTGTTTGAATCATCTCTTTTTTTTTCCCTTCTTCAGGTCCTATTTAAGTGAAGAAATTGACTCCAATCCATCCATGGCTTTAAAACTGACCGGCAATTCAGCTTCTCTTGTTCAGGGTCTCTTAAGTACCAGGTAAACCGGCATGTTTACATTCTGAGCATGTAGACATGCTCAGAATATTTGCTTTTAGGCGTGTACTTATGGTAACTGGCATGTGTCTCCTGCTGCATTCTGCAGTTCTTCCTGTCCAAACGACAAGACCGTCTCCCTGCAGTGTGTGGGTAAGACGCCTCCATCTGCTCCTACAGTCACACAACAGCTTCCATTTTCTTTCCTTCATTGTTCGTTTTAACTCATGTAAAACCTTGCGCTCACACAGTTTCGCTTTCAACTTTTATTTTTTTGTCACATTTATAGTTTTGAAATTTAAATAATGAATAGGAGCTCTTATAAAAAAAAGGACTGCAAAGGTTTAAAATGATTTATGGGGGTGGGGGGATTGTGTCAGTGTTTATGCTTTTATTTGCCTGCTATTTTCCACACTACTTACCCAACTGCTAAGATGACACCTACTTCTACTGCTTCGGTTTGTACTGTTGTTCTAGCCGCCTGCAACCACCTGTTGTTTCTGCATGAGCTGGACAATTTAAACCAGTTTAGATCCAGATTAGACCTAAATTAGTTGTCGAATTGATCACTTGCCAGCTCAAGTGGGTCCAATATATGAATGTAGGCCTAAATATTACCAATCCATCCATTCTCTGTACCTGCTTAACCTTTGCATGGTTATGAGGTGAATGACGCCTCTCTTGAGAAGAAGAACAGGGAACAGGGAACAGGGAAGACAACAACCGAGCAACCGACCACTCATGTCGACACCTTAGAGCGACTTTGAGAGGTCGGTCAACCAAGAGGCATGTTTTATTGACGAATGAAGTTGTGACACTCGGAGAGTCCCTCTTACAGCGTGACAAAAATATGCAAAAGCCATGTCTGACGGCCAACAACAGCTCCACCATGAAGCCAGTCCCATGCATAAATATGTAGGCCATGCAAAGCGAAACAAATACTATAGTGCAGGGAAACAAATGTAGGCTGAACATTCTGACATACCTGGAAGTAAGAAATATGCTAAGGAGTGGCTAAGGACAGATACCACTGAAGTTTATATGACACAGTTGGTGAATGAGTCACTAAAATAAGACCAACTGAGAACATAAAAAGACAAACTGATGCTGACTTTTTTTTTACGGATATACAGCAGCTGAACAAAAAAAAACAAAAAAAAATCTAAATCAACCTTGAATGAATAAATCTTTTCCCTATATTCACTTTTCTCCTTCTCAGACTGTGGTAAACAGCCAGCTACATCCCGGATCATTGGGGGCACTGTGGCTAAATCGGGTCAGTGGCCATGGCAGGTGTCGCTTCAGTTCAAAGGATCCCACGTCTGTGGCGGTGTCCTGATCTCACCGGATTTTGTGCTGACCGCTGCTCATTGTTTCCCCCAGTGAGTGACGCAGAAATTCCCATCGTAGCGCTTACTTTTTCCACTCTGTTGTTCACAAAGTAAAACCTGTGAGCTCCGTTAAAACTGCAGAACATCGTAACAGTATTTACCTAATGAGTTCATGGAAAGCTAGGATTTTGAAATAAGCCGTGACCAGTTCACTCCTTTACGGTGAAAAATGTATTTCGGTTCCTGTCACCGCAGGGAGTACCTCTCTGCTGAAAACTGGAGAGTGTATGCTGGAATCGTGTCTCTGGATAAACTAACTCAGCCCTACTTGGTTCAGACGATCGTACTCAACGAGAACTACAACAGCAGGACCAGTGACCAAGACGTTGCTCTTCTGAAGCTTAAGTCTCAAGCTACTTTTAATGGTGAGAGTCATTTTTACCTCACGGTGCCGCTTTTTTGAGAAATCTTTAGGAGCATTGGGAACCTTTTTTTTTTTTTTTTATAAAAATGAACCACTACTACTGAAGACTTCAGCTATTCAAGTGTCTAAATGGCGATAGGTTAAATAGTACATATGGTGTCTTAGAAAACATTCATGCCTTTGTTGTGGGTATTTTATTGGGATTTTACATGATAGGCACAGTAAAAATAACCTCCATTATGTAATTATGTTGTCTATCAGGACAAACTGCCTGAGGCAACTTCAGAGAAAATTGTAATTGTCCTGTGAAAGTCTGTGCTGTTAATGTGTTACTAGCAAAATGTGGTTCCCTTGCAGGTAAACCTTTGCTTTATCCAGTCTCACTTTGATAATTTGATAAAAACACACTTTGTCTGTCCTTTAATTTCCTCGAGGAAGCACAAAGCTGCTGATGAATTTACTGAAGTTAAATGCAGTTGCATTTTGCAGATGATGTTCAGCCAGCCTGCCTTCCGCTCATTGGCCAGGACTTTCCACAGGGAACCAGTTGCTGGACGTCTGGTTTTGGCAGTACTCAGGAAGGATCAGGTAAAAAAAAATAAATAAATGAAAAATGCTGCAACTGGTTTCAGTGAAAAATATACAAGGAAAAACGTGTGCTAACGCACTAAAAGCGTAATAGCACATTGCTAAGGCAGGTAAACCCTACAACATCAGTGAAACATTTATGAATGGAACATCAAGCATAGAAACAGCAAAATGTTTACAAAAATAATAGCAAATGTAGTTCATGGGGGGAGCAGTTCTCTATTTTTTTTTTTCTGAGAAGGGCTAGCTCTCCACTTTGAATACCCTCGGGCTGCACTGACAAGCAAGTGCTGTATTTTCTTGTCCATTATGTGATTATTAATTGAAAGCTTTCATAAGGCTGGTTGCAAATTCTGTTATTCGAAGGCAATAATTGGCTTTTGTTTCATATTTCAAATGTTTTGGCATGGTTAGAGCTTTTTGGAAACAAAATGTGTCACTTTGACGGGTTTTGAAAATGTTTAGTTTGATTTTAAGGCTGCACAAAAGCAGAAGGTAGAACATTAGTAAAGAAACATCAGTGTTGTTAAAAGAACACAAATAACCTGTCAGCAGCTTGTGTATTAACTACGTAAGTAATCATTAAATGAAAAAGACACTGCAGACATGAGGGAGAGGCCCTGTTTTATTTGATTGGTCTAAAAAAAAATGTAGTGAAATAAAATCCTAAAAGTTGCTATGATACTGCACACAAATGTGAAATTTTATCTGTTCTTAGGCATTACTTGGTGTATTTCACTCACCCTGTTTGTCTCCAATTAAAGGAACCGTCTCAAAGGACCTAATGGAAGTGAGTGTGGACATCATTAGCACACAGGTGTGCAACACTGCATCAGTTTACAGCGGTGCAGTGACCAGTAACATGATTTGTGCTGGAAAATTGGAAGGAGGCAAAGATTCCTGTCAGGTGAGGCTATTTTATGACAATCAGTCATAAAATGGGGTAAATTCGCAAAACTATTTGCGTGTGCTAAATCAAACGACAAATGTCTGTATTCATTTAAATTAGAGCCACAGCAAACGCTGTTTTGTTAGGTGATATTCTCCTAACATATTTGTTATTACATAATGAATAATGGGTTAAAAATAAAAATAAAAATACCATCTGCTGAAAGCTGGAGCAAAATTTTGTAAATATTTTAACAAAAGGGAAGATTTTTGAAAACAATTTTTGAAATTGAGTTTAAAATCCAGTTGTTTTCCTTTTTTTTTTTGAAAACTGAAAATATAAAATTTGATTGTGAAACATTTCAACACGCTGTGCCAGGGATTCTGTGTCACGAGGAACAATATTTTAAATTTTAGATATCCGAAACATTTCTGTCTTTCACTTTGTAGATTCAGTCTTTTCTAAAGTAGTCATTTAGAAACGGATGTAAATTGTTGCCATTTAATGGTTTCAATGACCGTGTTTGTGTCTTCATACATTTTATTTTAACCCTGCAGTGAGTATGAGGCAGAAATGCAGCAAGTGACACGTGAAAAGCAAAGAACAGAGCAAATTACACTTCCTTGTGAATTTCCCCCTCTCTCTTTGATTAGACACAAAAATTACAGGTAACGGTTTTTGCTAACCTTTCATGCGTATGATTTAGGGTGACAGTGGAGGACCTTTGGTGTGCAAAGGAGCCAGCCGTTGGTACCTGGTGGGGCTCACCAGCTGGGGATCGGGTTGTGGCGGTGCAAACAAGCCTGGTGTCTACACCAGAGTGAGCAGTGTTCTCCCTTGGGTCTACAGCAAAATGCAGGTAAGAATTGAGAATTTTTACTTATTTATTTTTCTCTGACCATGTTGATGTTCATATTTGCACTGATGTTTTTTTTACATTGCTTCCTCTTTTTTTTATATTTTTTTTCTCACAGCAAGTGAAGCCTTAATATCTCCTACACGCCCAGCCTAGTTAATGAAGTCTGCACTGCAAACTCGTGTTTGACGAAGAAATTGCAACACACACAAGAACATAGGGATGAGAGGACACTACAGGCCAACTGAAAGGGTTACATGTTGGCTTTTGGGGGATTCAGAAAGATAATAAATACTAAATAAGTTGATTCAGTATCAGGCTAGCATTTTTGATTTTGGGTGTTTCACTCTTACATTAGCTGGGCTTCAAAAATAGCTCACCTTTCTATATTTAATTTCTGCCAATGACGGTCCTTATTATCGTGATCCCACTGATCAAAGTTTCACTTTAAAAATGAAGGATATAAATATATATATGTAGAGAGAGAGCTTGTCAATAGGTATATTCTTCTCAGGGCAATGTCTGGTTATTGTTGTCTGTCTGTTTACAGTTTAGAAATGTATATTTTACTTTGTACTGAAATCAAAGAGATTTTATACATGTATTTGGAATTTTGTGAATATAAACTAATTTTTGTGGATTTTGTTTTATTGTGTTCTTTGTTCACACATTTTCTGCTTCCTAAATGTTCCCACCGTTGGAGAGGCACAAAATGTCTTTAAGTGAAGTTTCCATAGTCTGAGATGTTTTTGGGAGCCATGTCATTTCCTGTCTTTAGTCCACCGTGTGCAGCCATCTGACAGGAATGGCTGGACACAGTTTTAGAAGTTTTAGGACACTTCAAGATTCCCTGCAGAGAGACTTTGTCAATAACTTGATTTAATTTTCCTGGTGACTTGGTGAAAAGCCAGCTTTGGTTCGTACAGAAGGTCTGGAATCTATTGGGAAGCAGTCACTTGCTGGAGGCGTGGACAAAACGTTTGAATTTAAAACCAAATTGCTTGGGCATGACAAATGAAATGCACTAGATTGAAGTTACGGCACTTACCAGTAAGCAACCATCCCCCACTGCAAAGAGAGAAGTGCCGAGCCGAACCAGATGGCTGCTGATGTTAGTTCATATCAATTTTTGGAAGTCTGGCCAACACGGCTTCGTTCACTTCCACCATTGCCATTCTACTGCATAAAATTGACACCCACAACTTCATTCACAACTTCCCCTTCTGTTTGTTGATGGAACCAGTTGAAATCCCACCAGAGGAATCCAGCTCAATGGGAGAAACTCCAGACAGAACACTGGAGGGAGATGAGAATTGAGCAGGCAACATTGTCAAGCAAAGAAAATATGTGTTTGACTATCAAGAAGTTGATGGATACCAGATCAAAATAACACAAACCGAGCTGCAGACCAGCCACAGACCAGATCGCCTCCACGTCACGCTGCATTGATGCATTCATTCAAAATGAATGAAATGAGCCCCAGTCATGTGTTGGATGCGTTGACTGTTACATAACATGAACAAACTATTCAATAGCTTTTAATATCGAGTAAATTAGTTAGTAATATCCAAACCAGTAACCAGATTAAAGTTATCCAAGTTACTGAGTGTTACTATTTCTTCTTTTTTCAATAAAGAATAAAGTAAAATCAATAAAGTAACTAATTACTTTTTTTTTGAGAATGAATCTAAAGAATAGTCGGATTACTTTTTCAAGGTAACTGTGGCAACACAGGTTATGTTATATTACTACGTGGAGAACTAATTTTGAGTTTCCATTTTTGTAAGACATATTATTGAAAATCAACATAAATCAACATTAAGCCTTTATATTTGTCAATAAAACTTTTAGAAATATTCTAATTGTGATACGCCAGTATATGCTATGAATATGAGACAAAAAAAAAAATCCGTATGATGGAATCTATATACTACCAGTCTGTGCAGAGCGAGAGAGAGACAGAGAAAAGGGTAACGACAGGATCCAACACACGGAAAAAAGCTGTTGCTGCAGGAACCACGTTGTTATCCATCACGTCTGTTTCTTTTCTTTTTTTTTTCCAGGAGAAGTCGTGTCTACATGATCGTTGTGCAACATACAAACAGATGAGCTGTCTTGTCGAAACCAAATCGTTAGTGAAACAAGCAGATTGATCGTCACTGATCATCGCGGGCGGATATATATATATATAAATACAAACCCGAACGTCCTCCGGAGAAACAACAGGTAAGTTGATCAGCGCATATTTGATTTCTGACGTTGCCACTGCCGTGCATGTTTGCTGGGAAATGATGTGTTTCACGTGCATTCAGACTGGCTGTCACATCCAGCAGGCACAATGCGGCTCCGCGGTCTAAATAACTTGCAGGGACGCAATTAACACTTCCAGTCAAACCGTGAGGGTGTGTCTGCTGGCACACGTCGTGAGACACAACACGCAAGAAAACACGGGTGATTAATTGACTTTCAGATGAGTACGTTTTCTTTTATTTTCTTCTTTTTTGTGTGTGACATAAACATCAAGTTCTGTTTAATGTCTCAGGGCTCCGCAGAAAAGGAAACACCACCTCAGATACGAGCGGTGTCTTTGTTTTCCGCTCCAGAAAAATGATCCACAGGTTGGGGAGGACCGATGCGCTGCCGTCACAGACTTGATGGGAATTCATTTTGCTCCGGAGTAATGACGATGTCATTACACGTTAAGGGTGTAATGTAAAGGTTATTGATTACCTTGTAGGATCAACTTCATTTCCCAATCATATTTGACTTGTGCATTTCTGGAGGATTTTACAGTTTTGGTGAAATTCAACCTTGCACTTTTGATTTTAAAGCTGTGGACCACACCCGCTTTTTTTCTTTTTTCTTTTCCTTCTTTGTTTATAAATGTACACTGACTGATTTATTGTCCCTGCATGTGTTTTGATATAAGGCCACCATCGATTCGCGGACCTCTTTCTCATTCAGCTGCGATTTCTTATTGGATACTGTGGAACGACGCACATTGTTGTCATGGTGATTTAACATTTTTATTACGATGATGGCGGACATAAAGGGGCGGGTTCCTGCACATGGTTTATGGAGGGCAATGTGACCCATTTACTTATCCTAGATTCAAAAAGAAAGAGACGAATGAAAACCTTCCTTATCGGTGGTTTGATTTACTTTAATAAAAATACGGTAAACCATAAGAGGACCATTTCTGATGACTTTATTTTTTAAAAACAGCTGTGATACTGGGTCATCAGGCTCGTGATAGTTTATCTGGAACTATCATATCTTATGTGACCCTTTTGTTTCTTCCCTTTTTGTAAAACTGTATAAATGTCTTTTTGTCCTGCATTCCCTAAATACGTGTAAAAAAACAACAAGCTTAAACATTTTCATCTTGCTCGTAAAACTCCTCCTCCCACCCCCTCATGTGAACGATGAGTCTCATATCATTTTTTGTTATTTTATGCATTTTCACATTTCATACAGTATGTGACTTCTACACAACAGACTGCCTCTCCACAGTCCTCACCTCAGACAGTGTCTCCCCTAAATGCCCTTCACTAAGCTTTCTCAACAGACAGTGTTGTCCCCCCCTCTCCCCCTCCCCAGGGTGTGCTTCATGTCTCCTACCTTGACCGTCTCTCTGCTTGCCCTCTCCTTGTCCCTATGTTGTAAAAAAAAAAAAACTCTCCATCTGTTGTGTTATTTTCCCCCCACCTCGCTCTCCTCCTCCTCTCTGTGATATAAAGTGTCTAGAATAGAATTAGCTCTTTATTTGTCCCTCAGTGGGGGAATTCTGAGCATGGAGACAAACAAATTTAGTATGCCAAGATGGTCATTTAAAAAAAAAAAACAACAAACAGAAAATGGGAAAAGCTCTTTGGCCCTCTATGAATAAAGTAAACTTAATTGGTTTTACCTCCTTTGGCAGCAAAAACGTCCATCAAGCGTTTGCGATAACTGAGAGTGAGTATTTTACATGGCTGCAGAGAAATCTCACCTGACTCTTCTTTGTGGAACTGTTGCATTTCAGCCATATTGGAGTTTGTTTGTTTTTTTTTTTTTTTATGAATGACCACCACCATTGGAATGAGATTTATGTCTGACATTTGACTAGACCTCTCTGAAACATTCAGTTTGCTATGAATCATTCGGAGGTGGACTTGCAGGTGGGATTTGGATCCATCACCCAGGCACGTTTTAAGCTTAATGTCATGTGGCTGGAGATTCTTCTTCCATCAATTCTGTCCTGCTTCAGCTAAACAGCCCCCATCACACTTCCTCCACCATGTTTAACTTTGAATTGCTGTCTCATGTCATGTCATGTCACCTTCCTAAAGTTTCCACTTTTGTTTCATCAGTCCACAGAACACTTTCCCCTAAAGTCTTGGGGATCATTGAGATGTTTTTAAGCAAAATGTGTATGGATTCGATTTGGGCCATTTTTGGCAAGGTTCTTTACTTATTCTTGACTTGTAACTTTAGCATTTGAGGTCTGTGGTGCTTTAGAAGTTGTTGTGAGTCATTCTTGCTCTCTGAGGGTCATTTTCAGGGGCCGACCAGTCCTTCTAAGCTTCACCATTAGATGTTTTCTTCTTTTGTGGAGAAATGCTTTCACTGCGGTTCACTGGAGTCCCATAGCGCCAGAAATGTTTTTTTTGTTTTTCCTTCTGTTTCATTCTGGTGAATGTCAGCGACTTAGGTTTTCATATTTTCTCGAATTTGTTTAAATTAAATGTGATGTGTTGCTATTTGAGATTTTTTTTTTGCCTTCTTCATATTGTCAGACAGGTTTCATTTAAATCATTTGATTAATTATGTCTCTGTGTAGTCAGTAAAATTAGACTCAGCTTCCCAAAATATGTGGTTCATTAAAGGTGATTAATGATTTAAGCATTAAGGCAATTACATTTTTTTCCCCATTGTGCCAGGATGATTTGCGAAGCTTTTCTCCCTTGAAAATTTAAATCATCACTTCAAAATAGAAGTACTAAATTAAATTGAACAAAAAAAAACAAAAACAGAAGAAACGTGCATTGGATAATGTACGTTTTCACACAACTGCTGCATGAGTAATAGAGGGAAATAAAAATATGTTTAAGGCCTTTTTGAATGAATGTGAATGAATATATTAAAAATTCTCACAAATTGTAATACCATTTTGGTTGGCAGCAGTGCTGGTTGTGAATTATAATCAATGGAGATGCACCAAAAATGCACAAAGTGTTATCTTAATAGGGCACATTTTAATTGGTGGCATCAAGTGTAAATTTTCAATCTAAAATAAATCTGACATTGCAAAAAAAAAAAAAAAAAAGAGAAAAGAAAAAGAAATGAGTACAGCAGCAGCATCTGAAAAAAAAATGGCCTCTTTATGGCTCTGGTTCCCAGTAATTGCAAAATTGCATTACAACATGACTATAAGTAGAAGTGACAAGATACATATCTGCAGTTGCTTGGAAGAAGTCGCTTTACACAACGGCCTCTGAAGCTGCACAGATGATCTGTGTTTTCTAAATCAGGTGGGGTCTTCTTCTTCTTCTTCTTCTTCTTCTTCTTCTTCTTCTTCTCCTCCTCTCAATTTGGCCGCAGCATCACACGTGTGTTAATCCTGGGAAAGGGTGAGGATTCAGGAAGAAAAAAAAAAGCAAAGATCTGTTTTATGTATTTGTTGTTTTGTTAAGATGTGGCCAGTTAGAATGATGCGATTTTTAAATGGGGTCTATTATGAAGACAAATAAGGCTTAGAATGAAGAAATAGATAAAAACAAATTGAGTTAAAGAAGGTGAAAGCACTACAGGAAAACACATAAAAACATTTAAATAAGGACTAGAATTCACCAAATAAATTGGAAATAATGTTCTAAAAAATGAATGAGATACAAATATAAGGTCAAAGCGTTGTTAAATGAGATATTTGAATTGAACATGTATGACATGCAGTTTGGGGACAGCCTTCAGTCATCAAATCTGCTGTGAAAACACAAAGCCTCTTAAAATATGCAAATGTGACACACTGTCGTTCAGATTAGCTTATAAGGTAGACAATAGAACGCTACATATGACTTATAAAATGATGTATCTCTCTGGTCCATTCCAAATTTGATGAAAATGCTCAATTATTTGTAACTTTGATATAAACACTTTTGTGTAAACACATTTGCAGCAGGAACTAACCTAAAGAAAAATGAATTAAGGATTGGAACAGCATACATAATTATAAAAAGGCTGACACAGTGAGTGTACATGTGCAGCAACGCGATGTTTGACGCTTATGATTTGTTTCTGCTGATACCATAATGAGGCTCGGAAAGAACGAGCAGCCAAATGGACCTGAACAGACCTGCAGCGAGTCAAACGGTGAGGTTTGCGACCCGTTTAGCCCTTTAAAACAGGAACGGTGAAGCAGGAGGCGTAATAAAACCTTCAGGATCCTGAGCGTTGTTAAACTGTGAAGCCCTGCTAAGTGTGGCTTTAGATTGCCTTCAGAATTTCCTTTTCAACATGTAGAGACAGACGATGTGGGAATTGGTTTATTTTGACCAATTCATCCTGGAAACGGGTCAGATATAAATGGTGATGGTTGATTCAGAGCACATACGGTATGAGACACAGCGGATGCGTGTGTGAGCACACTGAGCAGTCTATATGAAAATAGGTCAAGGTTACGTGTTGTCCTATGGGACGATAGCTTTCTGTCTGCTTGGAAGAGGCTGAACCTGATAAACATGGATAATTATGCGGGATAAAA
>NW_015114151.1:18846-55389 GCF_001443285.1 Poecilia latipinna
TATATATATATATATATATATCTGCGGGCTTTTAAACATCTGTCAACCTCCAGAGGTTTGGACGCAGCTGACGATGTGTCATTTGGTTCCTGTTGATTATAAATTTGAATTTATTTTGTTAATGCAAAAACAATCAAATATTGTTATTTCTAAGAGACATATGCAAATATATATGGTTGTAGCAGTGTGTGCTTTTACCTCATTCACTGGAGTTTCTTATGTCTTCTCTCCCTTTCACTCTTTCTTACTCTGTCAACAGTTGCCATGGAAACGGTTTTGCTCTTCCTCTCCTCACTCCTGGTGTGTGTAGCCGGTAAGTGCTCCCCTGCTTACCAAAAAGAAACACGCTTGGACGTTCGCAAAGCACCCATAAGGAGGCGCTGTTTGAGCAGGCAGGGTTGCTTTGGGGTTGGGGGGGGGAAGTAAAGCCAGCCTTGGTGAGACGTTTAGCAAAAATATCAATTACCACCTAAAGGCTTCATGAGTCAGATGTACACACTGGCTCACCCACTCAGTGTGTGAGGTCTCTTAACATATAATGATATATAAAATAGTCTTTTTCTGCTTAAAAATATAACCTGTGCTATTTTGAGACACTTTTGAAAACAAACATACACCAAGTCATTTCCATCTCATCTCCTGTGTTGCCTCTTTTTTCCTTCAGTCTTCCTCTAACCTCCCCATCTTGTCTGTGCTTTTCAGCTGAATCAGACTCCAGTGTTATGGGTGAGTGCCCTACATTTACTAACAGGGTTAAAACTGAACATTTGGTTTCTAGATCATCCCCATAAAGACATGTGCACAAGAGTAAACAGTGGGAAAAATGTCAATACCATATTAGTGATTTTTTCTCTCTTTTTTTTGACCAAATTAAAACTGCTTAACTAGTTGATCTTGATTAGTTGTTCTTGAGCCTCTCCAGTGTTGTTCCTGTTGTGTGTTTTTGGACTTAGGCAGTTTATTTATACTGGTTTTAACTTATTTCTAGTAGGGAAAAAAAATATTTATTTTGGTCAAAGTCCAACAGAAGTTCAAAATACTATTGAGGAAAACTTAGCTTTGAAGAGGATGCCCTACAATGTATTGTAAAGCATTAATTCCTCTTAAACTTGTTTTACTTTATAACATCATAGCTACAAATCTAAATGTATGTTGATAGGATTTCAGGTGATTTAAAGTAGTTTAAGTAGACTAGAAAATATAGGCAAGCTTTGGGGTAAAGACTGGATAAAGCTTTATCCCTGCTCTCTTTTAGGAACTTTTTTGGATTTTTTTTACACACCATTTTGTTGTTGTTATTCGAAAGAAACAAGAAAGAGAAAAAACAGGTCATCATTGTGAAGTGGAAGTGAATAATATATATGATTTAATTTTTTTTCACCAATGAAGATATGAAATGTAATTTGTTTTGTCCTCTTTACCACCTAATTTAAATCCTGTATAATAGGCTGACGTCATGAGCCGTGCATTTAGAAAATACAATCCGGCTGTGTGAAACTTAATCTAGGTATAAATACATCTGTTAATGGCAGCCACAGGTTTTTTATTTTTTTATTTTATTTTTTAGTGGTTAAACATCATGATCATAAAGTCCAAGAAACAAAACTTGTAGGTCAGAGAAAAAGTTGTTGAGAAGTTTAAAACAGGGTTAGGTTATAAAACTTTGATCATCTCATAGAGTCCAGTTCAATCTATTATACAAAATGGAAAAAAAAAAGAAAAATGTCACAGCTGGGAAGCCATCAAACCGACGGCTGGTGCAGGAAAGCATTAAAAAGAGAAGCAGCCATCAGGCCAATAGAAACCTTTTCGAAGCTGCAGACATCCACAGCTTGGTGGAAGAATCTGTAGAAGGATTCATGGAAGACTGGCAAGAAGTAAAGCCGCTGCAGAACGGAAACCGCAGGAGGTCTGATTTGCAATTTCCCAGAATTCATCTCTAGGGGACACAGCAGCCCCCAGGAGGAGTGTGCTCTGAGATGAATGTTCTGGCTGATATGTCTAATACACTTTGTGACAATTTCCTTAAATGAGTTCAGCTACAGGTGGGCAATACATTAAAAATGTATTTTAAGAGATATCATTAAATTACTTTGAAATGTATTTAAAATGTAACTGAGAATAGCACATACTTTTATTTGTCCTGTGAGATTTTCTTTGTTCTTTACGTCCACAGAGGAGCATTCAGTGGCTGAAAATCCTTTTATTTACGGTAAGTTTAAAGCAGACGACTTGCAAATGCTGAGTGACCAAAGTGTTGTCAGACACATGTATGAAATCAATAGCTCACACATTTCTTTACAAGATGCATAAATTATTGCATTTCTTTTTTCTTTCTTTCTTTTTTTCCAGATTATGAGAGTTTGAGAATTGGGGGATTGACGTTTGCTGTGATCCTGTTTATGCTGGGCATCCTTCTAATCCTCAGTAAGAATATTTCTGCTTTCTCTGTCTGATCACATCTACGTGCACTCAAAATAATTTCAAACAGAATCGAAAATAGAGGTCTCACAGGATGTCCTTGTAATTATATTAGCGCTTCTTTACATTTTCAACCATGATAATGTAAGAAACATGTCATTCTTATGACATATTTAGAGGTCAGGCAATGATTTGTGTCTGCTTGTAGGTCGACGATGCCGCTGTGGAGGAAAACAGAAGCCCAGGTGAGTTTCTGAAGAGAAGAAGAAGAAGACTTGGTCATAACAGACTTTTAACGTTTTTGTCTATCATTAGTTAGTAATGCTGACAACCTGTAAACTCTCTCTGCAGAGCCCCTGGAGGTGAAGAGGTGCAAGAGGAGAACCTCATTGTCACCAAGGGTAACAATAACATAAATATAAGTTGATGCCTTTGAGAGCGACCAAAATACACATAACAAATTCTGTGTTGAATTTAGCAAACCCCTTTTCTTTAGCATTAGGTTTTGCTTGCTTAGCTTTCAACATGTCATGTCTACTGCTATGAAATATTTAAACCATTTTAGTATATGTTAGTAATGTGTATTCTTAGCAGTCTCATATTCCATCAAAGGCCATTAAAAAATTCTATCTGAATGTTTATATATATATATATATATATATATATATATATTTTTTTTTTTACTTTAAGTGAGCAAAAAGTCCTTGTTTTGGCGATTTTCAAGCTTTGCAAAGTGTTGAATAAATAACGTAAAGGTCTGCTGAGCGTTAACCTGGGTCCTCATAATGAAAATAAGAGCAGAGTAATTGATCATTTTCTAAAGCTAACCTCAGACATGCTGCATTTTTTGACTTTCAAAGCACATTCAATTGAAACGGTCTCAGTGGTGACACTGTGGACTTGTAAAAACTCTAAGTCCGTGTCAGAACCTGAGTTACTTCACGTTAAAGTCATTTCTGTCAGATGTTAAGACTAAAACTTCACCAAATTTATTGATAAAGCAAAAATGTAACATGATGAAAATGCAAGCTGGTGGTGCCTTTTTTTGCATACACAATTTAATTTCCCCTCTATTAAGAACTAATCCTAATGGAAGATGTGCACATTTTCATGCCGTTTTGTCCCATAATAGCCACAAAATCCAATGTATTTTTTTTTTCGACTTTATTGACTTGATCATCTTCTTATGCCTTCCACAGTACTTCCTATGCTTTCTTTCAGCAATCCCTTTCCTCTTACTAATTGTCTTCAAAGCAAAAATTAGTAGAGTGTGTGACTGATAGTTGGTCCCCCACTGCCTTTTGGCTGTTTCTAATTATTTTCTTGCCTGGTCTATCAATTTATCAGGAGACTTGGTAGTTTTGCCGATTTTCTCATTTCCTTTCTATTTTTGAATAATTAAACAGCGCTCTGTTGAATTTTCACAGCTTAGAATGTATTTTTAAAACACAAATCTGTCTTAACTTTTCCCAACTTGTCTGAGATGCGTTTCTCGTGATGCTGTTTGTTCACGTAAATTTCTCTAAGTCCTTTTACGGAACTCGTTTGTACTGAAATTCAGCTACATGCAGGTGAACTCTATTTGGTACATACGGAGCAAATGGTTGTACTGGACTTATCTGAGAATAATCAGTAAAAACGAGGTGAAAAACGAATGCATGACACATTCTTTGCATTTTGGTTTATTAAATTTGCACAAAGAAAGTGTTGTTTTCCTTCCAAGTCGTGGGCTACTTTTTGCAGATCTCCCACACTATAAATACATTGCATGGTAGCTGGCATACTCCACTGTACTGAATCTAAAACCTATTTCTCTGACCCGTTTCAGCTGCAGCGGCTGCCAAAGAGACTCCAGCAGAAAACTGAGGCAACGGGAGCGGTTTCAGAAAGGAAGCAACAATAATGTTTTAAAAACAATATTTAAAAAAAAAACGACGTGAGGTTTATTCTAGTTACCTATACGGGAGGGTGAGGACAAGTTGTATACGTTTACAAAAATGTAACAAGTGAGTAGATATTTTGCCAGGTGTTCATTTTGTGTGTGTGTGTGTGAGTAGTCCTTCAGTGCTCTTGTCAAATGCTGTGCCTTTTCTGTGATGGTCTTTCACTGCAGTTTGTTGTGGCATCTTTTGGCACAAGTTTGTCTTATAAATTCTCGAGATATTTTTAGTGTTGTGAGTTCAGATGTTTTGTTGTTCTTCTATCTAACTGACTTTAGGTTTTAGGATTCGTGAATCTGTTGCTCGTTTTCTCAGTCGTCCTGAGGAACAAAAAAGTTAAAAATTGTCACATGTATATGATAAGATATATGCATATATACAGTATTTAAATTTAAATACTTTACATATGAGCTATTTAGTCAAATATACGAGATCTATGTGTGTGTTTGAGTGGTTAGGCGTGTTTGGGTGAACATGTGTGCAGGGCTGGATTTAGGAGAATGTGGGCCCACAGGGTAAATCCGTTCCAGTGAAAGATTAAAGTAATGTTTATGAATGAAGTAAAAAAGAAAAAAAACATACTTATTGTGACTAACATGTTGCATAGCTTATGTTTTATTTATATGTATATATTTATTTCACTGTAGTTTATTGTGTTGAAATTCTAAGTCAATTAGCATAATTGAATAGTTATCCATTGGAAATGTATTTTATTTTGATTTTTTTGCATGATCCTATATTATATTTTATGAAATCACATTTTATTATATGATGTAGACATGTAAACTGTGTCTGCTGAAAAGAGACGTGTTGGCCCAAAATATTGCACCACCTATGCTAGAGCTGTGGTCCTACTGCCAAATGCAGAAATACACTGCTCCGTCAGAGCCAGCAGGAGGGTCTTAGTGTTGTCAATCACTCTGATGTATGAGCTGCAGCTACGCTAACGGGGAGGAAACGGCTGATAATTTCAGGAAGACTGTTTACTCGCCGTCAATTGGTGGTCATGCTTACTAGCCTGCATGTTCACGGCAAGCTCCATTGTCAGGAAGGAGCTGCCGCAAAGCAGATAACAAGAAGGGTGTGAGCAGCACATACATGAAGGTGATTGACAGTGCTAAGACCCCTCCTCCTGGATCTGATTGGTTGTTTCTGACTGACTGGTGTATTTTTGCAGACAGCAGTAGGACCTCATGGAGAAGGCAGAGGAGCTTAACTTCTTCCGCACATCAACTGTTTAATAATATGACAACACGGTGACAGTTTTAATAAATATGTAAAGAAACATGTTTTTTTGTTTTATTTTTAAAAGTTACATTCTGCATCTTTAACAACAACCCCCCAAAATGCAATGCCCCCAGGCTACTGCCTCGGTCCCCCTTTTTCTTAAGTCCGGCCCTGGATGTTTATTGTTTGGTGTGCAGGATTGTGAACACATCACATCTGCTGTGGTTGTGCATCTCTCCATGTAGGTTAGCCTTTTACAAGACAATCTCAGCGTTGCTCTCTGAGCGGGATTCGCAGGTTTCTGCACGGGCTCCTCCACTGTTGTGTGTGTGTGTGTGTTTTTTTAACCACCCGCAGTGGAGAGAGCTCACACATCAGCTGTGTCACTGCCTTTATTCTCTACATATCTACTGCACTGCCGCGTCACTGGCTCCACTGGGATTAACCGGTCTCTAGCAGGCAGTGATTAGCTTCCCCTCTGCTTGCAGTCACTAGCGCTGCAAGCTCTTCAAAGCGGGGGAAGTCTTCTTTTCCTGTTATTATTTTTGCTTTCCACTGTCACAGTTTTTTTTTCCTTTTCTTTTCAAATGACTACACATTCTCTGAAAGACAAAGTGTGGATGCTCTGTTTGAGAGGTTTAATCTCAAAAGCTGTGTGTTATTTCTGTGCCAGTCTGTGTTAAAAGTAGCTAAACGCGAGCTAAAGCAAAGAGTGGGAACAGACTGCTGTACAACTACTGCTGTGTTCATCTCCTGCATAAAGCCTTGTTGTGTAGCAACCTGTTGTGCTTTTGGCATAATTGAATAAAAGTGTGTTCAAAGACAGAGTGTGCCTTTATTCATTTTTTTTCTTCTTCTGTAAAACATCTCCTTCTCTCCAGAGTGTTTCATGGTTGAAAGCATTAAGACGACACCAACCCTCCATCAATGTCAGTCAAGGTTGTTTCATTGTCAAAGCTTTGAAGCAGCGCGTGTGGAAGGGGCGTCTTTTGCAACAACTTAGATTGTAACGTCCTCCTCTTTTCCTTTAACGATTCCAAAGGTTGCCTCTTCTTCTCTATATCTGCACTAAGTTTATGAGACTGTAAATATGTAACCAAGTGGTTGCACTGAAGTAATGTGGAAGGAATGGAAAACTTGTATGTGTGTGTGTGTGTGTGTGTGTGTCTGTGTAGGTATGTGTGTGTGCAAGGGGGTGGATCTGTAAGTTTGGAAGATGGGTTGCAGACAGGACCACCCACACCTGCCCACACACACCTGGACAGAGGTAACACAGAACATTCAGCAGCTCAGGTAGGTTATTCCTCGTTTTGTAAGAATATTTCATAAATAAACTATGCTTGTCGTTGAAAATAATTTCAGATTCATAGTTATGGTGCTCACAGGTGTAATGTATATTACGACTGTGTAAGAAAGGGTGAAGTGTCTTCTTGGCAAAGTTGATATCATGTTTTGTGTGGAAAAAGATGCAGTTTGTATGTAAAAAGTATTTTCTCCAAACCGGTGATACACGTTAAATAGGTATATAAGTTAAAAAGTACATTTAGATTACTTCATTTGGGTGTTCTTATCAATTTCACTTTTTTTTTTTTTTAAGATATTGTTTTTGCTGTGCGTCTTCGTTAAAGTCACTTTGTGTCAACACCGCGGAAAGCGCAGCTAGTTTTTCATACTCCGTCTATTACTTTTATCTGACCTTTCAAGGTTCAAGGTTAATGAATATCGCCGCCATAATGCATTAATGAGTAACCTCTTTCCCCTTGGTGAACGTCCTCAAGCTCACTGGTGGATGGAAAAGGCCAGGACACATAATACATACAGCAGTAAAGTCCATAATTCAGTGAGGCGCGTTTCAGCTGAAAGGAGAGACCACCAAGGAAAATGTTAGTCTGTTAATCTGTGGGAGTTAATGATTATAGGTCAAAAGATGGAGCTTGAATTAAAAGGTTTTCTCTGTGTGTGTATGTGTGTGTACGTGTGTGTAGGGGTGTGTGTGTGTGTGTGTGTGTGTAGTTCAAGGGTAATGGTAGAAGGAATGGAGAGTAAAAGATCAATAATACCATTAGCCTCTTTAAATTCCCAGCAAAGATCAAGGCAGTCACATTGTGGCTGCAGCAGGAAACCTAATGAGGCAATTTGTCAGAACACACACCGCATAGAGTTTCTGTGCCTTTCATTGAGCGTTCATCTAAAATAAAGAAGCTGAAATTAATGAACTTCAGCGGTTCTTTAGGCGTACTTTAAAATGAAGGCCATCTTAAATGAAATACTTTCACCTTCACTGCTACCAAAAGCGTTCAGACATCAAACCCGCTGAGAAAACTCGGCAACAATGACTGCAAGAACTGCAATAAATGACTTAATCTTTTGGATATTTTTGACGCGGCATGCGCTTGTTGTTAAAGTTTTGTTCACTTTCTGCTTTCTGTTCGTACAGCTGAGTCAAGAGAACCCGCACAGACAAAGCACCATGTCTTCGGCAAAAGGTGAGTGAAGCTGCTCATTACCGCTTGATAACAAGTGGAAAAACACTTTAGCATGACACCGTGCAATTACGCAATCACAGTCTCTCTCAGGACGACAAACATCTGCAAACTAATAAATCCCACCGTACTACACACAAGCTACTATCCGTTTTTCATTCTGCTTCTTTGAAACTTGAGCGTGAAGAGAAACAAGTGAGCATCCTGTAGCATCGCGGTACCTTTTTTGTTTAATAGAAAAGATCCCAGTCAGTGATTTTTTTTTTTTTTTTGGGCTGGATTTCTTATTTTCACACTTCAATATAAAGTCAGTTTCTAGACAAATCAAATGAATGAATTGACTAAAATGATCAAGTTATCCTGCCCTTATGTGAAAAAGTAATAACCCTCTGAATCTGCACACTGCTTGTGCCAACCCTTGGTGGCGACAACTACCGTTTAACTTTTACAGAGAGTTGACATTTTTGTTTTGCACCACTGTGTGAGATATTTTGTGCAATCAAATTGTTTTAATTCAGTTGCAATAAAAAAAGTTTATTTAAGTTGATGCCTTTGTATCTTGATGTGATTTAAGTCCTGACTTTGACAAGCAGAGGTAGACCTATTAATGCGCTTTGGGCCATTTTCCTGCTGCGTGACCCAGTGTGCTTGACCTTTAGTTTACCAAATGAAGGATAGACATTCTGCTAAAAGATTTTCTGTTGGAAAGCAAAATTCAGCATTGCATCAATTATTGTAAGTTTACCAGGTTTTGACTCAACAAATCAGCCCAGGACTGTCACAATATTCCACCACTGTCTTGAACTGTTGCTGTAATATTTTTTGGTTAGTTTAACTGTTAACTTTTTGCCTTTCTTGGCAGCCAAGTTTTTCCTCAAAGGTCGTAGGGATCATCAAGATTTTTTTTTTATTTATTTTTTTATTTTTTTTTTTTTGGTAAAAGTGCCTTTGTGGTAATTTTGTGCAGCTGTGTTTCTATTTGTTATTTATTTTTTTATTTTTTTGCATCGAACCCTTTCTATGGACACATTTTTGCTCAATTTCTTATTGAATGAATCGTGAACTCTGACCTTATGAAGTTTCTTCAGATGGAGGCGTGATGTCTTGCTTTGTGAGGTCTTTTAATCCACTTTATGTTGTCAGAAAGTTTCTATTCGTTTTTGTGATTCTACAGTTCTGGTCGCGATCAGGTATGAATATTAGCTGCTTCATTTGATCTAACAAGTAAATTTATGCTTAACAAGTGGTAGATTACTTAAAAAGTAAAATACAACCTGTTATATTTTCACTTTAAAAACATCCTTTTTCATTTTTTTAAGAGTTTTCTGCTTGTGTCCTTTCCTTGTCTCCGCTCAGAAGCAGCAACTGACTGGGATGCAGACTTTACTTACGGTGAGTAGTTGTTTCCTGGAAATCTACATTTGACAGTAGAACAGTGTACTGCATATATTGCCAGCATGAGTTATAAGGCATAATTAAAGGAAAACAGAAGGATTATTGAGCATAAAAAGAGAAAAGTAGACTGCAGGGTTAGAGTCACAGACCTTATGAGTAACTGTGATGACTTGGTGATGTTTTTTATGCAACTTTTCAGACTATGAAACACTGCGTGTTGGAGGACTGATCTTCGCCGGGGTTGTCGTGTTCCTTTCCTTTGTTCTGCTGCTTGGTAAGTCTTTCTCAACCTTTTGTCTGAGCATTTCGGGTTTGCATGATTGGGCCCTAAAAGAGATATAATGAAAGCGAGAACAGTGATATGTGAGTGTTGAATCTGGATTCCTTCAGTCAGAGTTTGGCTGGAAAGACTTCACTGGCTTATTTTTTTTTAATTTTTTTTTTTAAGTAGTTAAAAGACAGCTGGAAAATACTAATATTCGGTTTATGGGGCTTGGCTAATGCGCTGCTTCCATAAACTGATGTTTTGATTTTTATACAAATAAAAAAAAAGATCTTTTCTTCTTCTTCTTAGGTAACAGGGTCAGAAACTGCGGCAAAACCAAGGTAAGTTTGCTCATGTGTAAATCTCACGTGGATTTATAGGGACCTCTGCTGGTCATAATGGGAATCGCATTTTTAATCAGTGGTTGGCAAATTCGTGCCACTATATAAGATTTTTACTTATACTTATAAATACTGTTTTATTTGTCTTCATGTTTGATTGGATTAATAGAAACCACCACCTTTACACTGTGAGTTGAAAGCCGTAGTTTTTGTAGAACCACTGGTTTGAAAATATTCATGACATAATGATTTTTTTTTATTGTAAAAAATATTTTAGTCATTACATTAAATCTAACATATTTTTTTTTTATTATCCTCAGCGTAAACCTGTCGTAGAAGAAGATTACTGAGCCAAGCAACGGAAGCAACCGAAAAAAATAAAAAACACAAAAGGATGTAAGAATATGCTGCTGTCAGTTGTTAAGTATGTAACATGTAAACATTTTGTATTAATAAAGTATATGTAACCGGAATGCATTGTAATTTTAATCACTAATTCTTTGAGCCACAAGAAGAAGACACTTGAATTTCAAACACAGAGAAAGTACAAATACTAAATGCAGTAAAAAAAAAAAAAAAAACTCCTTTCATTTTCATGAGACGCTCGCCTGCTCTTTGTGTTTGCTGGCTCATTCCTCATTTAAAATTTAAATGTAAAAATAACCACGGAGAGCTATAAGCAAGTAACATGCAAGTTTTATTTTGTTTTTTGTTTTTTTTTCCTCATAGACAATTACGGCGCAGTAAAATGCACTGGTAGTTAGTTGTGAGTTAAAACTACCTGTTGTGTTTATGTGAATGTGTCATTTTTAGCTTTGCAGAACAGCTATTACATCCGCAGACATTTTAACACTGGTGTTCTTCACCCCTAAAAGAACAATATGAGAACAGAACATGATTTTTATTTGTTTATATTTATAATTAGACAAAAATGCAAATGGAACATTTATTTTACAATGTTTGAGTGGGAAAATGGCAGTGCCCTGTCAGTACAGTCGTACTCCGGAACAAAATCCTTTACAACCAGTTCTTTTTTTTTTCTTTATTTTTATTTTTTTTTAGAAATCCCCTAATTAGTTTAACGGAGATCAGCTGCGTCATTTAATCTAAAACACAGCTGCTACATGAAGGTCTTGGAGGATTTTCATAAAGAAAAAGGAACACAGCCGACAGTTTAGAGGTAAATCTGTGGAGAATCTTCAAGTAGGTTCAGGTTATTAAACGATATATGCACACAGTTTTGAACAATTCAAGAAGAAATTTTCATTACCTCGTCCGGAAATGAAAACTGCACGGCTCTGGTGCAAACCCACCAACACATGGCGGCGCACTGGGCAAGTAAAACTTCGCTCAGAGAAAACAGCCAGACGGTGTATAACTCTGGGGGAGCTGCAGAAAACCACAATTAAAGTGAATAAATTTGTTGCAAAGGGTTATATTTATTGCGCACTTCACAAATCTGGCCCTTTATAGAAAAGTAACAGAAGGAAACCTCTAATGTGGGGGAAAAAAGCAGTGAAGATGTCCAATTTAAAGCTTATAGCAAACACTTGAAGCAAAGCGCTGTGGTCAGATTAGAAACAATCAGCTTTAACGTCTGCATGTAACTTGTCATGTGTGTAGGTAAGCCAATGCTGCTGAAAATGCTACTCAAAAACAGTGGTGGCAGGATTATGCTGTGGGAATGTTTTTTTTCTTCACCAGGGAGATGGAAACCAGTCAGAGTTAGTGGATCGATTGTTAAAACTGAATGCAGGACAACCCTGCAAGGAAGCTTGTTAGAAGCTGGACGACGCTTGAGACGGGGTCAGAGGTTCCCTTTCCATCAGGACAACAGCTGGAAACAAGCAGTCAGACTTACAAAGGAACAACACATGCAGTAATGCAAAAATGTTATTAATGAAACTAAAAATATATAAATAGAAAGAGATTTTTTATTTTTTTCCATTATTCGCTCACTGAAAGATTTATTCCAAAAGATTTTAATCAAGGACAATCCAAAAGAATGCATTTGGAGCTTGGCTTCTTGGTAGTGAGAAAAAGAAAACACAAGATGGGGCTACTGGGCAAGAGGAAAACTGCAGAAACTCTCCAAGGCCGAAAACTGCAAGCTCCTGTTTGAAGCACTGAGGGAAATGACAAGTAAGTGGAAAGTTGTTGAAGGACGGTCAGAGATCTACAGATCTGTTTGTGCAAGTTATGTTTTTTTTTTTGTTGTTGTTTTAAAAACATCGGGGCAGAAACGACATGGACAGAGGAATTAATTCTCTGAACAGATGAAGCTTATCAGAAGACGGGTCATGTTTCCTGGTTCTGATTAGGGGGGAAAAAAGTGATAATCTGTTGCCGTTGGTCACTAAACAAAAACAGGATGGAGCACTTTGACTTTACATCAGAGTCTGCTGAAGCTGATCAATGATGGTGTGGGCCTCTTTTTTTCTTTTTTTTAATGATGCCTTCATATCTGACAAAGCATATAAATCATGTCAACAGAAAAACCACACCTGATTAATAACCCCAGAGTAAATAAGTCATTACAAGTAGAGACAGGCGCTGTCAAGCGAGTCAGTCCCAAGGACCCTCAGTTCTCCATCCATCTCTGTCCGTCACTCCTCTTTGTTCCCCCGGACTTCATAAAAAAAAAAAATGAAGTTGTAAAAGTTTCTGCTTTGTAGTAAAGTAGGCAGTTTTTCACCAGCAGCATCTCCAGGTCTTATTTCAGCTGTTTTTTCCATCGGGGTTTCAGTTGAGGTAAGCATGAGAAGCCACCTGATAACAACGCCTCGGTAGGGGGAAGTTTAGAGAGCAACAGAACCACATACGGTTGCAAATTATGCTGGACAGGTGTGAGAGAGCTGATCAGATAGAGTTCCCACGAGTCTTTACGGGACTGGCTGCTGTTCAGAGTCCTGCCCAGAAAACTAACAGACTCAGTGGGTTTTCTGCAAAAAGCAAACAGGTGGAGGCATTTAACACTTCTTTACTTAGCATCTTTATGAAACGCTTAAAGACTTACGAGGAACAGCGGTGGCTTGTGAAGCTGTTCGTGCCACTCGAGCTTGTTCATGGAGTTTATTTAAGGGTACTGTAGTCGAGAAGGCAAAGCTTGGTTATAGTTGGTAAAGTGTGGGCTAAAAGCACACACAGTTATATTTTCATGAAATGTTTCAAAGGATCACGTTTCATCAGCTCCTGCTTTTTCTCATTTCCTTCTGTCTTGGGTCTGTTTTCCTTTCCTGTGTAACCATTTGCTGTTGACTTAATATTATGCAACAGACCAGAAAGTCAAAGAGATGAGTGTCCACTGTAGCTTCTTTGTCTTTGTTTGACCCTTATTTGTACGACTCTTTAAATGATCTGGTTACTGCAGTTTCTTTGAATGGCTGCTCAGTTTCAGGTACTGTTGATCTCATTCGTGTGTGTGTGTGTGTGTGTGTGCGCAGTCACGTTGGATGCATTAATTTAAAGAAAACAAGGACAAATAACCTCAACAAACTGAGCTGTTCTCACCTTTTTGCAACTAAGAAATAAGCTAAGAATGAGCTGATGGGTAACGCTTAAAGATTTATTTAAACAAATGATACCACTAGAATGAGAAGCTGTTTGAGACAGTTCTTCTTTCAGTGATTTTTATTTATTTTATCCCCACTTCATCCTTTTGAGGTTGCAGTTACGCTAAACCAGGGGTCACCAACTCCAGTCCTCGATGGCTACCATCCTGTAACTTTTAGATGCGTCTCTGCTCAAACACACCTGGATCAAATGAACTGCTCGTTTCCAGCCTATTGCAGAGAGGAATGAATGCTGGTGAGGGAATTCAGACATTTTGGAGCAGAGGTGAATCTAAAAGCTGCAGGATGGTAGCCCTCGAGGGCTGGAGTTGGTGACCCCTTTGCTAAACCCTTTTCCATCTGTCATCTTTCATTCTGTCACTGATTTAACATGTATGAGGTCTATGTTAAGACAATCTACTGTTTTCCTAACCCTGCACAAGTCTTTTGTTTCCCTGAACAACTAAGTCTTCTGATTAGTTAACTGCTCTCCGAGCTTCTTTGCCTCGTTTCAAAATTGCCAATCAAGAGACAGAATGACCTTATTGGTTGTTTGCCCACCAACAATCAAATGTGGCTCAGCAGGAGAATAAGAGTTTTGAACACAGCTAAGCTTGCACCCTTGCAGATTTTTGGTCTCTTGGCTCCAAAGTAGATTTGTAGCATGCTTCACAGTTGCTGGTACACCTGGTGTAGTTGTGTAAAAAGCCTCAGAATAAATTAATCTTCGCTTGTAGTAGCATTGTCTCTGTTAAGTTTGATTGGAGCCGTACATCCTGGATTCTGTATAGCATATTTGGTGGCCATAGAAACAGATAACTGAATACAGTGAGATGCGGTTTGTCACTTCCAATGAATCGAATGCGGGACCCTGACTTATCCTGCCGCCTCTCACAGAGAGCAAGTTGGCAGTGGAGGTAAAATATATAATTTCCCAAATAAGCTGCTGGAGAACTGGAGCAGAGTGGCATTTTGAACAAACCACATCGCCATGACAACAATTAGCTACTATATACCAACTAGTTTAGAATTGATGCCAGAAAGAAATGCGATGGTCCTTTACCAGTAATCTAAAAACATGTCATTGCTGGATATTTCAGCAGATGATGCAAAACACACAAAATCAACCTTCGTCTATGGCTATATCAAAACCGAGATTAAAATCCTCTAAATGTCATAAAATGGTTTGGTGAGGATGAGGACACAGGTAGACCCAGGAAGTGATGAAAATGATGATAATCAAAGGCGCAGAACAACGGAGAACAGCACAGAGAAACGGGCATCACACGACAAGGATCTGACCAGAGACAAGGACAACAGGTGGGTTTAAATACACACAGGGTAATCAAGGGGATCAGACACACCGGGGAAGATGCAGAGACAGAGACACAGGGAACAAACTGAACACAAAAAACTCCAAAAACAAATACACAGAAACACGATCATGACACTAAAAAACAAAACTCTGGGGTGAAAAGGACACAAGACGGGACCCACAACTCTGGACGATCCACAGAGGTTGTGCAAAGGACCTGTCTGCTCCAACTCTGTGAAATGTTGTAGGAACAAACAAAGCTGGGCTTTTGGTAAAAGTCTTTAAAGCTGTATTGATCATTTTGACACTGGTAAGTTTAAGATTTTTCTTTTTTCCTTAAATCAGCAAATTAAAGAATACAGTTCTCAAAAACTTTTAGTGTGAGAATTTGCAGCTGCAATTAAAGACCAATTTATTCTTAGATTTTTATTTTTCTGCACAACTTCATCTGGTTTGCCAACAAAATTCTTTCTGACACGTTTTTATCTTTGGCTCAAAAACATTCATAAAATCGTCTTTCCATGCATGTCGTGATCACAGGGTGACTTGTATTCCACGCAGTCTTGGCTTAAAACAAATTAAAAACATAAATATAGATTTTAAAAAAACTTCCAAAACAAAGTCTGTTTATGTTTTTTGAACAGTTTAAGAAACAAATATCTTTAACTAAGGTAACGCAAAAAAAGAAATCTGGCAATGATCTAAAGTTCAAGAAATCTAATTTCAGTCACATAAAACGTTTTCATTAATAGCCAAAAGAGAACTAAGGCAGAATGTGCTGCAATCATGTTATCGATAACATCTTCATCTGTGGCCACTGGGTGTCACCAGATATCTCTGATCAATATCTGCGCATATGGCCTGCATCTAAGGTGTTTAACATATTCAAATTACTAAGATTTGACCTTTTTTTTTCTTTCTACTAAGCGTTGCATGTTTGACCTTGTTATTGAAAATGAAACCTGAAGCCAAAAGCTACGCTGAGGTGTCGCCTCATTTGGCGTAAGGGCGGCAGATCTCCAGGTTGTCCCAAAGAGGACGCCTCCAGCAGCAGCCATCTTGGAAGTACGGCTATCATCTTGGCGTGATGTTTGTGTCGAAAGGTGCTACGTCTGCTTCTGAATCTCTTCTTCGCTCCTCATATTCATTTTGCTTTCTGTATTTCATATGTTTTTTTGTTTTTTTTTACCTTGCACGTCTCTCGGAGCATACAGATGGTCTCATTTGCAAATCAGGGGGGGATAAAAAACAAGAAAATATGAAGACATGAATTCTGTCTGAAGGCCCTCCTCCCTCCCCCCCATTCTCTTTGCCCCGCCTTCAACAGAAAATACACCTCCACTGCCCCTCACCCCCAGTCCATAACTATCCTCTTCAGCTCATTTGAATAAATTAACACCCCTCAATGTCTTATGTGGACGTACTGTCACTCGTATGCAAGCAAAATGAATCCCCGACGAGAACAGCCGGAGATGTTCGTCCCGAGCTTCGCCGTCATGCTTACGCATTCTCAGATGTGCTGAGACACTTTCTGCTACAACTATCACGCATGCTTAGTTGAAGGCAAACACAGGATTGGCTGGTAGCTTCCTGTTAATGTGCTGCTGTGTGTGTGTGTGTGTGTGTGTGTGTGTGTGTGTGTGTGTGTGTGTGCGTGTGATTCATTTTAGCCTAATGCAGCATGCGGAGACGGAAAGGCTGGCCCCGCTGAGAAACTCTGAAGTCTACAACAATCTGTGGTCTCCGTTATGTGTTTCTAGAGTGCGTGTTCTGCCTGAAATTGTCCTATTTGTTTAAGGATTCACAAAGCAAGCCATGTGACCAATCAACCGATTCAGTTTGCTCCACCAATCGAAGCTGCCCTCCATCACTCCCATGCCGGCACCTCTCTTCGTTCTCGTTTTTTGATCTCTGTGACCTTGCGCAGAGCTAAGCAGCAAAGCCACGCACACTTCCCTCCTAATTTTAACCTTGCAGAGGTTTCACTGGGCTTTGGGCAACGCATTAATATTGGACACATTAATGCAAATACGATCCTGGCACGTTTGGCATCGCCTGAGGGGCGTCTCCGATTGTCCACACATGCAGTGCTTCTGTTTTTCAGTCAACAAACTCTCTTCCTCCCACTTTCCCTACTGCATATCCTTTACATCCTCCTCCCTTATATTTTGAAGAACAGTGGTGCATAGCGATGTGGAAAGGGATGGTAGGGAATAGGTGCGGTGGGCCTGTCCTGGACTGCTTGTTCTCACTCTCGGTCTCTGGAGCTCTCCGGGAGCTACTTGCTTTTTCTCTGGCCTGGCTGGCTGGCCAGCCGAGCTCAAACTGTCAGTCCCCATGACGATCACTGGCTGACGTATAGCATAACCTGCTTGGTGCTGTCACACCAACTCGCGTCAGCCACCCTAACCATCTTGCCACATTGCTTTTAGGAGACAGACCTTGTGCGTTATCGTACAAGGCAGACGGCTGATGCTTCTGTGCGAAGAGCTTTAGAGTGTCGAGTCCTGTCCGATGGCCTGCTTTGTTTCTAGGGGCCAGGAAGGAAGTGGGGAGGTTTGCAAACAACAGTCGGATGAAAAGGGTGACAGACGGGTTACCTAGCGCCCGTGATTTATTGACGTGACGGCAAATTCTAACTGGTGATGATTGCAAACCCTCACATGTTGTTGGCCATAATCTGTTGGAGTTAGTTTGACTATTTTGGTCACATTGTTCCATCTGGTGTTATTTTTGTGTTCTTAATCACATGTGTTACTTTGACCTGAATGTCTCAGTTTCCTTCTGCCTAATTAAACTTAAGTTTTTTTTTTTCTTACTTTTAGCGTTTAAAACATTTGGCCATGAAAGGATTATTAAATACTAACGTATTCTAAAATATTATTGACGGAAATTGTGTTTTTTCTTGCAACACTTGCTGGAAGCAATGGACTGTGCTTGTCTATTTTATTATGCAGCATTTGTTTGCTTAGCTCATGCACATTGATGACTTATAATGAAAACAACTGATCAATTTTTAAATACTTTATAATATTTTTCAGCAGTGTTGCAAAAACTAGAACAAAATGGAGTGATGGGGTATAATTTTATTAGAAATTGGTTGTGAATTTGACAAGATTTTCATTTTTAGACATTTCTTTACTTCAGTCATTGTATCACAATCCAAATAAATAAATGCAATTAGATTAGGTATAGATTTTGGTTTTAAATTTGCACATAAGTATCACAAAAAACATGGATTTTTTTTTTGTTTTACGAACATTATCATGCCATCAGAATGCCAAACCACACCATGCTTAGTGCGCTTGATGCTCCAGAAGATTTACATCCACACAAGAACTCGCTCTCACCCTATGTGTATATCACTTTTATTGCACGGTGTTTGTGTATTCCTGTTTTTTTTTTTGGCTCCGTGTGTGTGTGTCGGAGAGAAACAGAGAGACAGATCGCGTGGGTTTGTGGGTTTCCACCTGTTACATAATAAAGAGTGGAGGCAGAATCTGCTTCCTTCCTTGGCACACTACAGCGGCTCCTCGGTGGGAGTGAAAGGGCTCCACAGCTTGCCTCAGCTCCACTAAACGACAAGAAATGCTTTTTGATTATGCCTCTCAAAACATCGCCTAACACTCTAAAACCCGCTGGGTCATTTCGTCAACCCAAATGCTTTGGTTAGTACCATCAGAACAGATGCTGGGGAGTCTTAAGAAAATAAGTTTGTTGGGTTGGAGGTGAGGCTAAAAAGGAGACTCATTATTTTTCACAGGCACACTTTTTTTTTTTTTTTTTTTTACCTTCAGTTGACCTGATTACTCTTCAACCAACGTCTTCCTCAGGATAAAATAAAAATGGGTAAGAAGGCAAAACAATGCTGTTCACTTGGGGTAAAGTCAGTGGTTTTGTTCACACTAGAGATCGAGGTTGTTCACTTTGGAGACAATTAGCCTTTATGCTAAGAACTCTACATAGCTATCTCCTGGTGTGCACTGATTAGCATTTCTTAAAACTTGTCAAAGGAGGGAACATGTGATCAGGATCCTGGACAGCCAAGGTTCCTGGATGCACATAGAAAGTAAAAGCTGGCCTACTCTACTTAAGAAAAGATTCTTACATTGTAAGGATCATGGTGGCAGCATGTTGGAGTAGCTCTGTTGCATTAGTCCTGATTTAGTCTTTTGTTAATTTCTCTTTTTTCTTTTTGTTTTGTTTTTTTTTTTTTTAGTTGAGGCATTGCATATTTGGAAAGTTATTCCCTCCGCTTTTGGATTCTGTGCATCTAAAACCCATTCTTTGGACAGTTGTATGCACATCTGTGACAACAAAAGAATCATTTTCTTTACAATGGGAGCAGCTGATTAGCATCTCAAAAGTTTAAAGAACACCTCAACTGTGAGCCCGGATCTCGGAGGAGTTGAAACTGAGATTTTAAGGATGCAGAGTCAGACCAAGGAGCAGAGAGAAAAGAAGGAAGTCCAAATAATCTATTCCATCGGTGATATAACTGGTAATCACATCCCCAACTCCAACATCTCTCCACACAGCCAGGCGGAGAACTAAAGAGGAGTAGCAAGAGCAAAGGAGGTGGCTCAACTGGACTTGCCAACTTTTTTATCCAGAGTTATCCTGCATCAAACACATTTTCAGCCCATTTCCTCTACACACAGGCTCCAAGTTTAAACAGCAAACCGATGAACTGAAGTTGCTCAAAAATCCTGAAGATGTTGATACTAGTTTTGATGACAATATGACCCTTGATTTTAATCCCAGAGGAGAGTTTCTGTTTGGAACATGCATTCACATATCTGGGCTCACGCCAGCTTCCACAAAAATTTAAAAAAGATGTCCAATCCAAATTGTTTGATACAATGCTATCTGTCCAGTGTTCCTCAAGATGGACTGTTGTCTTGTTTTGGGTGTACTGTCCTCTTGCAATGACCACCAGAAATAGACACCAGTCCTGTATAAGGAGTAGTTGCAGTGGATGACCATTGGTTTTTCTCTCAAATAATGTATTTATTATTGACTGTTCTTGTAATTGCTCTTGTAAGCATCAAATATTTGTCTTTTTAACCCTTTGGAGGTAACCCCCCATCCCCCCCAAAAAAAAATAAAAAATAACCAGAAAATAAACTTGGGTTAGAAGAATACCCCCAAGTGGGTTTTGTTTTAAGCCAGCACTTCTTTAGAGTGTTTACAGGCAGAGAGCTGTTTGGGAGTTTATGTCAAGCAAAGGCTGTTGAATATCAGATGAGTTGTACATTTGTTAAGACAATAAGTGAGGTATTCCTCGGAGGTCAGTGTTGCGGGTCACAAGGTGGTGAAGCATGTCCCAGCCATCAACAGTTAAAAGATGGGTCACACACACTGACCAGGTTACCGGTCCATAGAAATTTCTTGACTTGCAAATGTGAAAGCGTTTGCATTGTGACCAGGAAACATGCTGGCTACACATTCAAATTTGCGCCATGACGCAGAACTTGCAAAATACTTTGATGCGTCTCTTTTCACACCTGCCATTTAAAGATGCATGTCAGGGACGCCCAGGTTCGGCCCTGCTGCCGTCACGCAACTTTTAGACGCATCTCTGCTCCAACACACCTGAATCAAATGGCATCACCAGAAACTCGTACAGTGTTGGAGCGACCCTTAGCCCATCTCAGTAAAGTTATTGGTTCTATTCTCATTTTTTTCCCCCCTTAATTTGGTTCTCGATAACCATTTTCTTAACATTATTATCAGAATTATCACGTAAAGGTCTGTAGCCATATGTGGGCAGAGCGCATTCCGACTCTCCGCTTGAAGGAAGCGGACTGTGCAGCATCTGTGCGCTTCCTCTCATCCATCTCACCTGGAACTTTAACATTTCGTGGTCCTTTTTTAGTTTTACTATCACACTCAGGTTCAAGATTGTTTTAAGATTGAGAACGTCAGCCCAAACAATCTTAAACTTTCATGCAAGTGAGATTTTTTTTTTTTATTTAGTTAGTTTGAACTCGGATTTTCCTCAGTTTAGAGTATGAACTCATCAGGTCATTGCGCGTAAAAGTGTTGTCTCCAGCGAGTTTTTTTTTTTTTCTCTTCTCCACAGTGTGCGTTATCGGTGTATCTCTCCAATACACGGGGCATCATTTGGATAGCGGGGGTGGAGCGAGCAGCAGCCTGTCCCGGTAAGGGGAGGGGAGAACGGGGAGCAGAGGCGGTTCTTTCCTCGGCTCTTCGCTTTTTCGGCGCTGGAGAGTGTTGGGACCAGGGCTGGAGAAGACCGCCGGGGAGCATTAGAGAAAAGATCCAGTCCTGTGCACGGAGCCTCGACTGGCCGAACGCGGCGCCGTGCGCTTTTCTTTTTTTGGGGGGGGGGACTGCACAACATTCCTGTGAAATATAACTGCTATTAATGGCATGTGGCTTGTAACTTTACTCCTGCTGTATTCTTTGCAAGAAGGTAAGCTGGAGATTTTGAGTGTTTGCCTTGTCTGCATGTTGCCTCCTTTCTCTGAAAAAATACAAAATAAAAATGCTGAAGTTGGCTAGTTGATAGATTTTACATGCTCCAAAGGACACGCACCAAACTCCAAATCACTGTTTGAAGAAGATAAGAAACTTTTTCTTTTCGTTTTGAAGGTGTTTATTCTCTGATCAGCCATCAATTTATCATAAACTGCTGCTTGGATTGACGTCTGCATGCCCCCGTGGTGATTAATCTGATTAGGCGCAAATAAATTACAAAGAGAAACACTACGAACACAAAAATCAGCAGTCACTTTTATTTGTGTGAAGGATTAAAAACAACAACAACAACAACAAAAACATAAGTATATAAAGTTGAACACAAACTGCATCCATGTTGCAACCGGTAAAAGAAAAAAAAGCAGCGGTATTAGCAATTTTGCATGATGAATATGAGAATGTGCCGTTAATATGGAGGCTGTTGAATAGGAGGAGAGGCTGATAACAATCTGTGCTGATGAAGAGCGCCGATGGTTTGGCTCTGGGGCCGTTTTCTCTGAAAAGTCCGAGTGGATGGAGAAGTTTAAAGCTTTTGCAGATCTTTTCTGTCCAAGCAAGATGTTAGAGAGCGAGTTTGAGTCCTTGTGTGTGTGTGCGTGTGTGTGCGTGCGTGCGCGAGCGCAAATGTGTGTGTTGGAAGTACAGAAGGCAAAGAATGGAGTGTCGGGGGTAAAAGCATCTTTCCCCGTTTATCTGAGTTTTTTTATTTGTTTTTTTTGTGATAGGTGCCAAAAATGGATGTTTCTGAGGATTTTTGCTTGGTTGTTTAGTTCCTGCGAAAGCAGAGTAAAAAGGGTCAGTAGATTTTTGATGAAATAAAGGAGATTTTTTATTTATTTTCCCAGGTGATGCTTTCCACTTGGATGTTTTAAAATGCGAGAAAGATCCAGTTATAGTTTGGTTTTCCTCTGCTAAAATGTCGGAGTGACTCAGTTATCATCCTTGCTCTAATTATTCATCCACCATTTTCTGTGCCACTACATTGTACTGATTGGCCTTGCTCTGAACACTGCAGATGCAAGATAATTAGTCATTTTCTCCTCTTTCCTTAAAAAAAAAAAAAAAAAAAAAAAAAAACACGAAAAGATTTAAATATCCATGGAAGAATTAGTGAGGAAATAAATATGTATATACATCTATATCTAGATAAATATGTATATAAAAAAAAATCAAAAGAATCTCAGTTCAATCTGCTGCCTTGACGAGCGACTTTGAATCTGGATGCTTAAATATGATAAGCCATTCTAAAAGTTTATTCATATGAACTATCGTTTGTTTCCGGAGTGTTGCATGTTTGTAGTCGCTGGCCTTGGCAGTTCCCTTTGCTGGGGTGCACCTGCGCGGTGGGGGACTTCTGGGCTGTTTTTGTTGTATGTAATTGGATTACAGGGTCTATTTCGATTTTACGCACTGTACATTCCCCTGTCCCGTGACTGAACGAAATGTATCGTGTGTGTGTGCGTGTGTGTGTGTGTGTAGAGGTCTCCATGTGAATGCGTGTGTGTGTGTGCGCGCGCGCGTGTGTTTGTGTGGTGATGGGAGGAGGGTTGGGGGCTGCAAGCAGCCACTGGAGCGGAAAGAGTGCTTGAGATGGGAGAGATGTAGATAACGCAGTGGAAAACAAACTTCAATGTTTTTCCGTAGATTTCTCAGAGCCATGCTCCCCCTGGTTTTGCACGGATCAAACATCTGACCGCTTTTCTCCTTTAAGAATATATTAATTGACGACATTGTCCAATTTTACGGCGAAAGAGGAAGGTCTATTATCATACATGCATATGCATTAGTACTGCGTATTTTCCTGGCAGCGCCACCCAATATGGCACACTGTCATCTGCTTGCTTCTTGTGTTTTCTTTACGCCAGAATTGAAGGTATTTGCTTGAAATATATATTTTATATATATATATATATATATATATATATATATATATATATATATATATATATATATATATGCATATGCATTTCCTTATTCTGCCCGTCACTGATGGCCGTTTGCTGCTTTAGTTTGGCTGCGTATCAGCACACACCTGGACCCATGTCTGAGTGCGGAATGGAGAGGGATGGGTGGAAAAAATGGATACATGTAGGTATGAGAAAGGAGGAGAGACGCACTCGTTCTTCTCTGTCATGATTTGGAAGGCTGCTTGTCATATTAGGGGAAATAAAACTGAGTCATACTCAGTTCAGGGATGTATGAGAATGTTACCCCAGGCCCAATAGGCCGGATCCACCAGGCCTGATCAAAAGGAAGAGGGCTGAAATAATTACTGCACTCAGTGGAACTTGGAAACAACTGGGAAATCAGGACCTTTGCTTATGTGCACAGTTTTAAAAGCACCAACTAAAAAAAAAAAAAAACATTAAAAGAAAACATCTAGTGGTGACCTGCACCACCTTGTCCTCAACCACCTTCCCTGAGTTAAATGTATTGTGCAATAAAAATAAAAATAAAAATAACATGGTTTATTTAAAAACTTTTAGGTTCATTTTTCTTTTGATAACTTTTCATTACAATTTCTTCCAGCCTCCACAAATTCAAAAATATTATACTAATGAGATGCTTGTTTAAATGTTTTAACGTGATTAAATTGGTGCAATACCCTTTTACCAGCAACTGGAGTTTCCAACACAAATGTTGGAAATTGTTAATTCTGCTACTCTCAAACTCTGCAGGGGTGGAAAGTAACTACTGTAGTTAAGAACAAGTTTTCTGTACATAACCGACAGAAAACTTTGTATTACTTTAAAGGAGTTTACAGACTTTCTTAGCTTGTTTTAAATACTTTACTCAGTTACATTTGAAATCACAGGCAATCAATGAGTAAAAATAAACGCCAGGAAAAAAAATGGCATTGATGCTTCTGCTAGGTTAGTAATCAGATCTCATCTTGTTGCATTAATTGGATGATGGAGGCGCTAGGAAAAACTCAGAGCGACGTTCAAGTTAACCTCTGAGAAGTAGAAGAAAACCCGTGACCCGTGCATGAGGGGCCAGTGTGAGGAAGGCAGCAGCTTTGTCCTACAACGTAAGCTCAGCTTGGCTTATGTTCAATATTATGACAGTGTAAATATTCAGAATAATATTACAGAGAAGAGAAGCTTCATAGATGCAGTGAAGGATGGAGAGGGTTTGGTGTAACGGAAAAGGATGCTGAGATGATCACCTGTGTAGAAACCTGAAGACTGACAGAAGATGAGAAGTAAATGTATCGTTAATAATTACACAACATTTTACAAAGCCAATCCACAAGAAGCCAACAAAAACATGAAGACTGATTGGAAGACATATTGCATTTCTGTTATTTTAGGGTTCAGCTCTGTTTATGAAATGTTTTCAGAAGAAAAATTGTTGTCTTAATTATCATACCCATTAATTTGCCTTTTCTACGTTACACTATTGTAGGTATTTTTTATGAAAGACTGCTGGTATTCAATTATTTTTATTCAGAAATGTTTCCTTCTATACAAACGTATGCAAATACTAAAGAATTTTTCAAATATATCAATTTAAAGCATCGGGGTAGGACAGTTTAACCTACATAATAATTTAGTCTGTGAAAAATTGGAAAAATTTCCACATATTTTCCATCACAGAGTTGATTTATCATATTATAGCAATTAAATTTTTCCTGAAAGAAAGCAGGTAAAAAAAAATGCAGCTAATAACCGATACAATGGCTTTCAAAGTATTCAAGCCCCTTGAATTTTTCCATATTTTATCACATTACAATCACAAATATAAATATATTTCTGTGGAATTTAATGTGAAAGACCAACACAAAGAGGTATTCAATTGTGAAGTAGAAAGAAAATTAATTATACAGCATTTGAACTATTTTATACAAACAAAAAAACTGAAAAGTGCGGAGTGTAACAGTTTTCAGCCACCTATGAGTCTATACTTTGTGGAACATTATTTTGCTACAATTCCAGCTGCAAGTGTTTAAGGGTTTCTCTCTACTGGATTTGCACATCTAGGGACTGAAACTTTTACTTATTCTTCTTTGCCAAACAGCTCAAGCTCAGACAGATCAGACGGAGGGCATCGGTGAGCAGCAGCGTTGAGATGTTGGCACAGATTCTTGATTGGGTTTTAGATCTGGACTTTGACTGGGCCATCCTAACACCTGAATATGTTTTGTTTTAAACCATTCCATTGTAGCTCTGGCTTCATGTTTAGGGTCCTTGTCCTGCTGGAAGGTGAACCCAGTCTCAAGTCTTTTAATCTTGAGTCTGGGTTTTGTCTGTCGACTCCAACAGGTTTTCTTCCTACACTGCCGTGTATTTGGCTCCAGTCATCTTCAGCTCTGACCAGCTTCCCCACAGCATAAAGCTGCCACCACCATATTTGACAGTGGAGAGGGGGATGATTTTTCAGTTCTCCACCACACATAGCGTTTTGCATTTTGGCCTAAAAGTTAAAATTTGGTTTCCTCTTACCAAATCACCTTCTTTGACATGTTTGCTTTGTCCCCAACATGGCTTCTGGCAAACTGCAAACAGGGCTTCTTGAGGGTATTTTTTATTTTTTAAATCAATGACCATTCATCAATTCTTCCTTAAATACTACATTTGTTGAGTGTGTGACTAATAGATGTCCTGTGGACAGACTCCCCCTGTGAATCTCTGCATTTCGTGATGTGCTGTTTCTAAGGCAAACCATTCAGGAAAATTCACTTCTTATCAGAGCGAGAAAAATGTCAACAAAATTGAAATGGCAGTTTGTAAAATGAACCTAAACCCCAGAAGTGTGCTCACAAAAAACCCCGGAGGGACAATGTTGCATTGCACTTGTTCTAACATAAACAGAAGCACTCTAATATCCGTGGTTTAGCCTTAGAGTCTTAATTGAAGATGTCATGCAGTCTAATTAAATGTTCAATGCATGCTACAGGTTTTTTTATTAAATCTGGCCATTAGTGGATGTCGTGATTTCAGGGATTTTTACTGACCCAATCAAAGGCGGCGACGATCTTAAATGGGACAGGTAAATGTGACTAGCCATGAAAAAACCAGGAAATAAGTATTTTGGGTTATTTACAGATTTTGAAAATGTGAATGCTAGGCTTTCTAATGATGTCAAACACATGGAAATAAACATAAAAAAATGCAAATAATATATGGCCATTGAATGTTGACACTGTGGAAACCAGATCATTGAAAAAGCAGCAGAATAATTGTCCCCAAACCTCATCAGCTACCTGAGAGTGTTAACAAAGGATTAGCTTCGCAAAAGTGCTGTGACAGAGGTCTGATTTTCCAGGTTGTACAGAAATGTCTGCAGAGCAGAGATGAGGGATTCAGATGGACGATGGTGGCGATGCACATTGCAGAGGTATGACGATCATAGAGAAGCTGCAGTCTCTCGGATGACTGACAGGAAGGGAACAGGCAGGAGGGCTTCCTCAAAGTCCAAGGATGGAGTCCAGAGCTGAGGGCGACCTCGGTCCCAAAAGCCAAGCAGACGTCTTTCCAAAACTTGAAGACAATTTGAGGGCCCCTGTCAGAAAGGAAACTGTGAGGGCAAAAGATGTATTTAACCAGTCGCTGAGCGGTTTCTAGTGGTGAGGCGGGAAGTTTCTTCAGGGGGATGGAGCGGCAGAATTTTGAGAAGTGGTCCACAATGGCTAGAATGATGGAATGGGGGATGACAGGCGATCAGGAACAGACAAAGGTTGCAAAAGCCCTTGGGTGGAGCTTAGGGGTTCAGGACATGGGAACATACGTGACAAGCCTGAGCATACTTTTTTACAACCCTGTGTAAAGAAGGCAACCAAAAATAATGCTGGAGGAGATAAATGGTACATCCCACACCAGGATGGCATGTGGACCTTCTTGTGAACTGAAGTCCAGTTAAGGAGAGACCGTAACTAGGACTGGGTTCAGTATTTTCTACACAAGAGGTGGAAGAAGGGTGTCAAAGGTTGGATCTTTACCAGAGGATAATTGTCTGGAGGGAGCATCAGGTTTGGTATTCTTTGAGCACTGATGGCAGGACGATTAAAGTGAGAGAAAAAGATTGATCATCTGGTTTGGCAAGGGTTCAAGGGCTCGACTTCCTGAAGGTAAGAGATGTTATTATGGTCAGTACAGAAAATGATAAGGTGTTCAGCTCCCTCCCAACCGGTGATGCCGTTCTTGGACAGAACCGAAGGGAACATTGTAAGAAGAACCCAACTAAGCAGGTGTAGACAATGGATGGAGGGAGAAATTCATCCATTTGCATTGTCCTTTGTAATCTTGCGCTGATGTACTATGATGGCAAAGACCAAAACTTTTATAGTGCTCTGTTTTCTCCTCACTAACGTCCTTGCATGTTGCATAGGCTCAATATCTGCCCCAATAAACCGAAAGCTAAAGCTGTGCAGTCCACATTTGTTTAACTATTTGTATGACATTAATGCAAATGATTAGAGTATGTAAACTTCTAAGTAGAAACGCAGCTGCAAAGTTTAGCACGTCCAAAATCTACTTCCAGATGCATTCCTATGAATTGAACTGTCTTTCTGTGACTTTGGGACTGAAGGAAAAAGAAGAGTTGGAAAGGCAAAGTGAGGGATTTATTGCCCTGTTTTTCTATCCACATGATTGTTATTGTGTGAATTCCAGTCTCCGTGTGTGTGTGTGTGTGTGTGTGTGTGTGTGTGTGTGTGTGTGTGTGTTCCTGAATGAATCTAGATGAGACACAAAAAGCTGCATTATGCATAGAGGTTCACCATAGGCAATATCCTTGCCTCTACAGCATACATATTCATACTCCATTTTCATATCCACAGCAAAAACAAGTGGAGAAGTGTGAATGTGTTGGGGTGCATTGCTAAGACATGATTTAGTAAAAAAATAAAAATAAATAAATAAATTGCACCAAAACAAGAAATGCATAATGGTTAATGGTTCGCCTCACAGAATGTATCCTTCTTCGTGTTTCAAAAAGAACGGGTTCAATCTTCTTCGCTGCAATCCAGCGGCTGGCGTCCTGCAACTTTTAGACGCGTCTCTGCTGCAGCACACCTGGCTCCAATGTTAGCCGTTTAGCATAGCTCTATAGAGCTGTGTCTGCATGCTGGCGAGGCAGTCTAAGCTTAATTCAAGTGTTTAAACTCGAAGGGAAACGTCTTAAAATTTAGTTCTGGGGTGTGACTATAGGGGCTCTCGCATCCCCAAAATCCTCCCTTCATCTTCAGACTTCAAGCAGAAAAAAGTTATTAGCTGTTCCAAGAGGAAAAATAGAAAAAAAGCAATCCCAAAGTATGATGCTGTGCCTGATGTGTTTCACTGCAGGGATGGTGTCTCTTGTTTGAGTCTTGTTTGACTTTTTGTGTTTGGGTTGTTCATTTAAAAAAAAAAAAAGTACAACAAAACCAGAACTTTCCAGAAGGCGTTGTTTTTGTTTATCTTTTAGCTTAACTATAGGATACAAGGCTTACCAAATCTTTAAATTGTCCAATATGAGTTCATGCTTTACATCAGAAACATCCAAATTTGTATTTATCACACAGAGCACCTCTTGTATTTTCCTGACAGGCGACGGTGTGTGATTTGATGGCCAGAGGTAAAGTGTTAAATCCACGTAATATTTCCTGTTTAACTCATCCACGTTGTAATCACACCGCTGTAGGAAACCAATGTCCGACTTTCCTGGTTTTCGTGTGTGTGTGTTGTTCTACAGCTGACGTAGAGATCAGGAGTGCATTATTCCTGACAGGATATGGGTGGTTGGTCGGGAGGGGAGAGGAGAGCAGGAGGCTCTCAGGTACAAAGGTGCTCAGAAGCAACTGAGAGAGTGAATGTGTGTATGTTTCTTTCTGTGTGAGGTGATGTCAAAGGGATAGAGAGGTTATTGTTAAATCACTGGCTCAGTTTTGATGTCAAACTCAGCCAACAGCAAAGGCAGGGGAGTACAAAGAGAAAAAGAGAGAGAGAGAGGGAAAAAATAGAGAGATGCAATCGCTGCTCGGATGCACGCGGATGGGCCTGTGGATGTATGCGTGCACGAGCACAGTAAAGATGACGAGCAGATAGTGAGACAACGTTGTAGCAGCTACTCTCTTCAAAAATAGGAATTTAGGTCAAGTTCAATCCGTCGGTGCTGTTTGATTCGGCGTCAATCATTTTCAAAGGCTGTGAGGGGAAACCGATCTGCACTTTCAGCACCATGGAGAGCGCCACAATGTGCTGCTGAGCAACGCTCTAATGAGGGACGCTAACGTGAGCAAACAAGGAGGAAACCACTAAAAGACGATGTCGGTGACACGGTCTTCCTCCTTCCTGTGGTCAGTTTTAACTTCTGAAATAACATATTTATATGATATGATAAAAAACAAAGCAAAGAGAAACTAAGTTGATGGAGTGCTCCAGTGTATGGAACAGGAAATATTAAAGCCAAAAGATATCCCTTTATACAAAGCTGCATAGATGGGTCTATATATTGTAGTAGAAAACGTATTATTTCTGGTCCAGCTGTGTCGTACAAAACAAAAACTGTATCGGTGGATTTTTTTTTTTTTCTTTTTCCATCTAAAATGTTTACGTTTATATTTTGTATTGCTTGATTTTCTCCAAATGATTCTGATTGGAAAATTAAGGGAACAGGCAGAACATTTAACAACGGCTAACAACAGCACTATCACTCACTTTTTCGTTTTGTTCTCTAATCCAAAGAGAACCTAAATTCATGGCCTCTTTCTGTTATCTTGTAGTTGTCAACTACTATTAACAATGACAGAGACGATCAGTAAAAAATTCAAGATTAAGAGCAATTCAACGCCGTCTTTAAACCTCGATTGATGAACGAGCCCCTTTATTCTCTGAGGATGTAGAAAATTGAAAAGATTGGATTGAATAAATCCAGGCATTGTTGATACAATCCAGGGGAGAGAGAAAAAAAAATTAATTAAGTATCAATGTCTGAGATAAAAATTCTCTGGCTTGGGGCATCACATCTCCCCCTGGCCTGCAGCCAAGCTGAGCTCAGCACTTCCTCGTGAGTCTCAGTTCCCCCCCCCCCTGCCCCTCCCTAGTCCCAGCTAAACATACACAGAAACAGAGATCTTCATGGATGTCTTAATACCCCACTTTAGTTTGAATAAGAGTGTTTTGAGAGGGGAAGGATGTTATGAAAGCGTATCTGCTAGCCGTGCTCAAACTGTGCCACGGCAGCATTGTTTTACAGTGAGCCATGTGTGGTTTCCAGTTCCTCAGCTCAGACAGAGGGCTCCTCCTGCAGCTGAGGCCTGGAGAACCACAAGCAACAACTTCACATGATCAGAAAAAAAAAAAAAGGTTGAAATTGTGACATATTTTTGTCCTGCCCAGAGTTGGGTGGGTGCAGCTTATTACGTTACTGATGGTTGGATAATGCATATGGAATTGGACAATTTGCAGCAATTTGCAGTAGTTTGGAACATGGAGGAAGTTGTTTGGGTTAATGTGAAATTGATGAACATACAGCTCTGGAAAAATTAAGAGACGGCTGGCAAAATGAGCTGTTGTCTGATTTTACTCTTTATGGGTATATGAGTGATGTGAACCTTGTTTTTTTTTATTATTATTATTCTATGAACTACTCACAACATGTCTCTGAAATCCCAAGTAGTATTTATTTGCAGAAAATGATCAAAATCACGAAAAAGATGCAATTCTTTCAGACCTCAAATAATGCAAAGAAAACTAGTTTATATTAGTTTAGAAACAACAATGCTAATGTTTTAACTCAAAGAGTTCAGAAATCAATATTTGGTGGAATAATCATGAGGTTTTCAATGAAATTCTGTGCAGTGGGCTCTATTTTTTACAGAGCTGTGTACACAGTGGTTTGCATAATGTAGGGATGCAAGTTATCGATTAAGAAGTTAAGTTAAAACTGATTGATCTCATTGACTGACGATATATTCATAAGCGGACATTTTCTTAAAAACCAGAGTTTTCTCTTGTCTTTCTGTAAGTAGAAATGCCATTTTTTTAAATAATATGCTAATTTTATTTTATTTATTTTTTAAAAAAGAAGCAGATCGTTATATTTTAACATTTTTCTGTGCCAGCTGTATTGAAAACTGGCTGAATAAACAAAACATTTTCTCACACATTATTAAACGTCAACATAATTCTAAAAGATAAAGAGAACGTCTTTGTATGTTTTAAACAAATAAACAAGAAGGCAATTGAAACATATCTGTGAGATGGAGAGAAAAGTACAGATGATTTTCCAGTAGTTTTGATTGCACAAATCAAAAAATGTCAAGTTTACGTTAGGAAGACATGAAATGCAAAAAAGACATAAACTTTTGTGTAAATTATTTTTATTTCACATTCAAATAAATTTAGTCAAAAACCAAGGAAGGAAAACAAAACAAGGGTCCATAAACAAGTAGGTGGAGGTAGAAAGCATATTCTGATTTCCCCTATTTTACAATAAATTATACACTAACTACAAATATGTTATAATTTACATATTTAAAACAATTCAGTTTTCATCAAAGCACTTCTTTTTTTTTTTTGCAACATTTGCTGCGATTTCATTAGTTGCAATTAGATTCTTCCTCCATCATCATTGGAATCATACTCGTTACAAGTTTGACTCCACAGGTATTGTGCAGCTCTAGTTAGAATTTTTTTCTTATTTTTACTCATTTAGCCTTAGACTATGTCTTTGAACTTCAAATGTAAGAGGCTGCCTCACATTGCCTTGACTAAAAGTTGTATTTCTTAATTTGCAACCAATTTGCTTTTGTTCTCTACTTTATTTCTTTGTCTTCTTCTTTTTTTTTCTTTTTTTACAGTTTGTGGACTTTTATTTCACGACTTTACTTGCTATTATAACAAGAATAAAGCCACTTACTGTTTTACTGAATTCTCCTAGGCATCTCTTGTCAGCAGACTCCAAGGTTGTTGAGCTTTTTCTTTAGAGTTGTGAAACCGGATTGAGTCAATTGTGAAATGTTGTTCAGGTGGAAGCTCCACAAAGAATTCAAAGTCCTGAGGAGTTAAATGCTCTGTTAGAATGAACTAGAATGATTATCTTTCCTCGTTTGCAGATAGTCTAAATTACCCAGTTTTGCATCCTGCAGGTTTATTTGCAGTTTTAAAAAGAACATGAGCTGTGGTTGTCTTGTTTCGTACTTGTTTGGTACGTGAAGTCGCCTCTAACAGGTTCTCCCCGTCTCTGTCACCCCAACAGCCAACAGTGAGGATGTTGTCTCTACTCGGCTGTACTTTGTGAACGCCTCCCTGCAGCGAGTGACCTTCTCCAGCTCGGTGGGGGTGTCCCTGCCCTGCCCCGCGGGCGGCGCCCCCCATGCCGTCCTGCGCTGGTACCTGGCTGCCGGAGACGACATTTACGACGTGCCCCACATACGCCACGTGCATGCCAACGGCACCCTCCAGCTCTACCCTTTCTCCCCCTCTGCCTACAACAGCATCATCCACGACAACGAGTACTTCTGTACCGCCGAGAATCAGGCGGGCAAGATCCGAAGCCCCAGCATCCACGTTAAAGCAGGTGAGGCTCAGGCAAGCTGCAAGCAAGTGAAGTAAATGATCTGACATTTTTCTTGCAGACAAATCCAGCAAGTTGAAAAGCTAATTTTTTGTTTTACAATCTCATTTCACAAAGGGAAATAGGTTAATTACTCACAGGCAGAAGTTTTCAAGCATTTGTTTGTGTCAATAATGATGATTTTCTGCTTTTAACATTAGAATCTTATATCAAATAAAAATTACAACTTTTTAATACAGAGAAGATGACTTGATTAAAAATATGTTTAATACTTGTTTTTATTTAAACGGAAATAATCTTGACAAAAAAAAACCCTTTAATTTGACTCCACCTGTAGATAAGGTAAATCTAGGTGAATGCACTCATCATAGAAAATCAGAGGGATCATACAAAAATCTCGCAAAGCTCACCTAACTTCAGCAAATAAAGTCTTGCAGTTACTTTGACTCCACAACAGCAAATGGGCATCATAAACATGCCAACAACACGTTTGGGAGTCATGCCAGGAAAAAAAAAAAAAACTTTTTCTGTCCGAGGTAGCGACCTGTCAAGGGGCGTACCCTGCCTCTCACAGAGCCAGAGACGAGCATCAGCAACATCCCGTACAGTTCTGGGTTTAGCTCAGGTGTGCGCTTATCTTGTTTCGCCTCGGTTGGGCGTGCAGCATCAAAAGTTTCTGAAACGCCAAGAGACTTTGAGTGAGAATAAGCTGGCCTCTGCCAGAAAACTGAAAGTGGGTCATCACCGGGGGATGACGACGACACAAAATATTTGATTAAATCTACACAGAAATAGTTCACCAGGAAAAAAAAAAAGATAAAAGAGCTGTCTTCTATGATGGTTCCTAGATCCCTCTATCTTTATTGCTCTCCAACAATGTGAAGAAAAGTCTAAGCATCCATCTCGTTGGGTAATAAAACATAAACTTTGGAAGTAAAATTAAAGCCGTACATTGTCATTCTGGGCACGCCGGTGGGTTATCATCCAAAGTTAGGTGTGGTTCTCCACAGCAAGCTCGGTAACACCCGTGTTTGGCTTGGTAATCTCATTATGATTGACATGAAGAGGCCCTAAAAGCTTGGACTGTAAACATTCAACCCCCACTTTAGAGCTGAGGTTTCAGTCGCAAATGGGTTGGACACCGTGTTTACCCAGCATCTCTTAAATTTACCATTTAGGCCGGTTTTTCTAACATGAAACGCATCATTCGTCATAATTTAGTCACATTTCCTGCCTCAACAGGAGACAAACAGGGGGTGATTTATGCCTAATAAAAATCCGATATTTTGTGTCGCTACACAGAGTTTTAACATAATAAAGAAAACAGATCTGCAATGCTTTTTCCGGAGTTCACAGTTTTTTATCTAATTTGTCCAATCTGACCGTAACGGGCAGACAAGTTAAAGCAGGCGCTACAAAAAGCTCACTTCACTTTCAAATTTTCATGAAACGTTTTATGGATAAAGCACCAGCAATCTGGATGAATCTTGAAAATTTTGTGTGTGTTTTTTTTCTTCCCACGGTCACAAACTCTAAGTCGGTTTAGTTGGACTCCAACGTCTTGGTACCGTCCAGTTTGTATTATCAGATACAGTTCAACAGTACTGTGAGAGACTTTAAAAAAAAAAAAAAAGCTTTAGATATTTTCAATAACCTGAACATGTGAACCTTTCTATAACTTTACCCCTGACCTGTATGAAAGGTGACAAGCTGGGAAAAGCTCAATGTGTTTGATTTCATGCAACAATTCAGCTGGTATCTTCCACAAAAAAGAAGGAGGTAGATTTTTATAAACATTACATCTTCTATTTGAAACATATTTAGGAAAAAAATGAAAAGAAATGATCTCACCTTTTGTTTTTTTTGTTTGTTTGTTTTTTTCCCCCAACCCATAAAGAAATTTTAAGCTCTTGTCAAAACGGCTATCTTGGTCCAATATCTGTTCAAGTGTCCTGAAATGCCTGTGAATTAAGTTCTTTAGAGGACAGACCCACAACCACACAAACATTTGGCTCAGTGACCCGTCTGCGCTCCCTGCCAAGGTCAGAGCTGGAGGGAAGTGATGAACGTGCTGATTGAAGGCATTATTGCACATCTTCACAAACGCACAGTCAAAAATCCCAAACACACGCATGGTTAATATAATGCATGTAGGTGTACATACCACAGATTTACACATTTATATTCACGCCCCTTTGAACTCACACAGACAACAAGCAGACTCCCATCCACTCCAGCTTGTGTGCAGCTCATGCCAGCAAGCTAGTCTCCCAGTCTCTCCATCTGTCCATGGACTGGAAAGTCCCAAAACTACACACACACACACACACACACACACACACACACACACACACACACACACACACACACACACACACAGAGGCTATTTTTCTATCTTCACAAGGACTTTACATTGACTTCCATTCATTTTTTTATTTACTTCCCCAGCCCTTACCCTGATCTTAACCATTACCAGTACATGCCTTACCCTAACGTTTACCTAAACTCAATTCATACCTTAGTCCTAAACCTAACCCACTAACCCTAAAACAGCTCTTCTTCTTATGGGGGCAAAGCTTTGGGCCCCATAAGGTAAAGTGCGTTCTCACAAAGTAGTATTTGTTAGGGAAAAATGGTCCTTACAAGGTGCTAAATGCTAAAACACACACACACATACACTCACTGAGCCAGTCACTGCACAATATTTGGCTGCCAGGTTGTTTGGCAGAAAAGATGAGCCACAGACATATAAAGATGTGAAAAGAAAGATGAAAAGAAGTGGATTTTTGGGTCACAGTGAAAGCTACACACGTAGCATTGTTGAATTTGTTCATTGCGGCCACCTAAAGAGGCAGCCATCAGCTCCCCGCCTCACTCGTGCATGCGCAGGTAGAAGGCATGTCTTAAAACGGATCTGAAATCTCCTCCTCACACAAACACACCCATATGGCCTACGTGGTCCCCAGAGGATGAGAGTCCCTCCAGCGTCAGAGTGACCTTCCAGATAGCCTCAGTGTTGAAGTGACCTTCCTTTCCAAATAATTACAACAATTAATCAATTAAATGCTGAGGCAACCACAACTCTACAGCTCCGTAGCCAGGCTCATGTGCATGTGTGCGCACCTCATTACCTCTGGAGCCTAACGCAGCACAAAGGCACGCCTTCGCTCTTTCTCCCACGCGCACGGGCGTGCGCGTGGAAAACCCTCCGTCTGCGGTTGCCACGGGCAACCCAGGCGTGAGCGCCGGGGTGTGGCATACCCCCGTCTCAGGTGGTGCACGAGAATGATGACAGCTGACAAGTCGCAGTGAGACACCCTCCACAAAAATCTGCCCCCCCCTCCTTGCCATCCATGCGCTTTTCCTTCTCCGTCGCTTTTCCGTCTCTATTTTTTCCTCTTTTCTTCCTTCTCTCCCATGCATGCTCCAAGTAGTCCAATAATAACATGATCACCAGTCTGAATACCTCCACTTTTACAGAAGGCAAACTGAATTTAATTTAGTTTTTTTATTATTATTATTATTATTTTGTAAAAAAAAAAAAAAAAAAAAAAAAAAAAAAAAAATGAATAAAAAAAGAAATGTGTGTTTTTTAACTCCAG